>NC_092114.1:23579929-23734929 GCF_045679555.1 Salvelinus alpinus
CAACAAATGAGAGCGCCTGGGGAATGGGAGTGGAGCTAGGCACTACAGGGCCTGGATTAACCTCCACATCACCAGAGGAACATAGGATGATGAGTAGGATAAGGGTACGGCTAAAGGCTAAAAGAACTGGTCGTCTAGTACGTTCAGAACAGAGAGTAAAAGGAGTAGATTTCTGTGCTCGGTAGAATAGATTCAAGGCATAATATACAGACAAGGGTATGGTAGGATGTGAATACAGTGGGGGTAAACCTGTGCATAGGGTTAGGGTTATATCATTTAAACCAGGGGATGTCACCACGTGTGGTAGGTGGAACTAAAGTGTTTACTAAGGCCTATTGAGCAGGGCTAGAGGCTCTACAGTGAAATAAGGCAATAATTACTAAACAAAACAGCAATGGACAAGGCATATTGACGTTAGGGAGAGGCATGCATAGCCGAGTGATCATAGGAGTCCAGTGAGTGGCTTCAGGCAGCTAGCAGGCCGGGGCTAGCAAGCTAGCAGAAGGGCCTTTGAGGGACGTCACGACGGAAGAAAGTCTGTTGTGGTCCCCTCGTGCTGTTACGTCGGCAGACGGATCAGCAGGGCTCCGTGTGGTAAACCAGGCCAATTGGCAAAATCGGTTTAGTGGCCAAAGAATTTGTCCGATGGGCCTCTAAAGCTAACAGTCGATGTGCTCTAGACAGCTAGCGGATGGGCATTCAGGGGATGTCGTGACGGAGGAGCCAGTTGAGAGACCCCCTCGGGCGAATCACGTCGGTAGTACAGTCGTGATGGGTTGGTGGGGGTCCAGGCCAATCGGCAAAATAGGTATTGAAGCCCAAGGAGTGGGTGATGGACCTCTACGGCTAGCCGGGAGATTGGCCTAGCAGATGGGCCTAGCGAGGCTAGCTCCAGGCTAATTGGTTCTTGCTTCGGGACAGAGACGCTAGCCAGGAGTGGCCACTCGGATAGCCGCTAGCTAGCTGCGATGATCCAGGTGGGAAAAAAAGAGAAAAGGTTCAGAGTGTCCTAGGGTTCAGTGTCCAATGTGACCTTCATTGCCTACCGTCTGTAAGCTGTTAGTGTCTTAACGACCATTCCACAGGTGCATGTTCATTAATTGTTAATGGTTCATTGAACAAGCATGGGAAATGGTGTTTAAACCCTTTACAATGAAGATCTGTGAAGTTATTTGGATTTTTATGAATTATCTTTGAAAGACAGGGTCCTGAAAAAGGGACGTTTCTTTTTTGCTGAGTTTATATATATTTTTCCATCACTACAGCAATAGTTCTCGACATATTGTGGCACACTGTGGCACACCTTGATTGGATAAAAAAAACTCTGCGGCACACCAGAAATGTCCCTATTAATTTATTTTGTGTTAATGACCTCCATCTCATCTGATACATACTGCAAATCATCTATCTGTGACAAACACTTTTTAAATAGATTCATTAGGGTTTATTTGAACAATTTTTCATAATTCCTTACTCATGATGATTTATTTGTGTCCCCCTATAAGACCGTCCTGTGAATCTGCGCTAGACAGAAAAAATGTAGCTCTGGTTAAATGGGTCTTTACTTTTGAATGATTTGGGCTATAGACAAGCGGTATAGACAAGCGGTATAGACAAGCGGTTTTCCGCATTCTAAAGGTGCAACCACAGACACAAAGACATGCTCCATTTGTTTCTAATAAGGCAGAGGCTGTGGCAGAGCTAAGCCTAACAAGACTTGCCTGTGCTAATGATTCTCACAGCAAGGTAAAATTGAACAATTGATTTTGCTTGTGATGTCCCAACTCCAATGATGCAAATGTAACGACAGCCTGAGCGCATTAGACTTGAAACAACGATACATGTTGCGTGGGCCTCAGGAGACGGCAGCGAGAACACGCCCCCATCCATATCGCCGGAGCCACAGTGAGGGGGCAAAAAGCTTCAACTTCTTTGACGTGTATGTCACTGACAACCTGAAAGGTTCCATCTAGGAGGCTGAAGAAATTTGGCTTGGCCGCTAAGACCCTCGCAAACTACAGATGCACCATTCAGAGTATCCTGTCGGGCTGTATCACCGCCTGGGATGGCAATTGCACCGTCCGCAACCACAGGGCCCTCCAGGACATCTACAGCACCCGGTGTCACAGGAAGGCCAAGAAGATCATCAAGGACCTCAGCCACCTGAGCCACGGCCTGTTCACCCCGCTGTCATCCAGAAGGCAGAGACTGTACAGGTGCATCAAAGCTGGGACCGAAAGACTGAGAAACAGCTTCTATCTCCAGGCCTTCAGACTGTTAAATAGTCACCACTAGCCGGGCTCTGCCCAGTACCCTGCCCTGACCTTAGTCACTGTTACCACCCGGTACTCTACCCTGCACCTTAGAGACTTCTGCCCTATGTACATAGTCATTGAACACTGGTCACTAATAATGTTTACATACTTCATATGTGTATATACTGTATTCTAGTCAAGGCTCACATTATAACTACTGTTATATGCACCATTTCTGTTAATATACTGTCTATACACACCATCATATATACGCTGAGTGTACAAAACATTATGAACATCTTCCTAATATTGAGTTGCACCCCCTTTTGCCCTCTGTCTCAATTCATTGAGCATTAACTCTACAATGTGTCAAAAGCGTTCCACAGGGATGCTGGCCCATGTTGACTCCAATGCTTCCCACAGTTGTGTCAAGTTGGCAGGATGTCCTTTGAGTGCTGGAACATTCTTGATACACACATGAAACTGATGAGCATGAAAACCCCAGCAGCGTTGAAGTTCTTGACACAAACCGGTGCGCCTGGCTCCTGCTAACACCCTGTTCAAAGACACTTCAATTTTCAATTTTGTCTTGCCCATTCACCCTCTGAATTGCACACATACACAATCCATGTCTCAAGGCTTAAAAATCATTATTATTATTATTACTTCATCTACACTGATTGAAGTGGGTTTGTCTGTCACGGAAAGAGCAGGTGTTCTTATGTTTTGTACGCTCTGTATATTTATGTTCTGGATATTTCTCGTTCTTAATTCCTTTTATAATTTTTTTTTTTTTTTTAGGTTTGTTTGTATTGTTAGGTATTGCTGCACTGTTGGTGCAAGAACCATAGGCATTTCAACATAGGCTATTATCAGAGCGGCACTGGTGCTTCAAGTTCAAATTCCATTCGCATTCCACAGGTCACATTTTAAAAATGAGTGGTCCAAAGACTTGATCATGATAGAGGAAAATTTCCTCTGCAAAGCTGTGAGTTCCTCAAGGCACTCTGGTTGAAAACCACTGCACTAAAGAATAGGATAGGTAAAAAGGAAAGGGAGGTGTGGGATGTAGGGAGGAGGGTGAAACGAGGGATGTCTAGTAGAGAGACTGATGGGTAGAGGGATGGAAGGAACAGGAGAGGAAGGTAAGAGGTGTTCCAGAGAGCATCTCACACTGAGGGAGAGGCAGAAACCCATCCCACCCTCTTCCAAGGGGCTTCTTCCTGATCCTCACCTACTCAGTGAGATGGAGTTAGTGTTTTCTCCCTTTGTCCTCTTATTTCATTGCAACAGATGTTGTGTTTATTTATTTTAAGTATTAACTTTCCCCTTATTTAAGGATTTACTGTCTTTAACCCTTGTTAGATTTTAGGGTTTACGGACCGTCCGATGAGAGAACCAAGGACGTGGAAAATCTCATCAGTGGTTCCTTGTCATTGCGATACTTCCCACAGCAGCGTCCAATGACTAGCTTGCCCTAGCCTATCTAACCCTTGAGCCTTTGTCTGGTCTGCGCTAGCCTGTGTGGTCACGGTGTTGCTGCTGTCCCGCATGAGTGGAACCACGGTGGTCCTGGCCCATTTGGCCTGTGTTAAATTAGCCCCCTGCCTGGGGACAGCAGATAGGGTTCCCTCTCAGGCCTCCCAAAGCCTCCTCGCCGTCCCTTCGCAGGCAGCCCTCTGACGGAGCACAAGTTGTCTACAAATAAAACGGCAGACGGCCAAAAATCTCACTAGTTTATTTATTTTTCAACCCCCTCTCCTCTTCTTACCTTCCTCCTTTGTAATAAAGGGCTATTTCCTGTTTTGCGGAGTGAAGGGGGAATACGTGAGACTGCAGCAGTGCCTGTCCGAGGCCTCCTCGCCGGCAGGAAGGGGCTTTTCCCCCCGCAATGGCTTTTCCATGTGCTCTGTGAGATGAATGAAGACACATTGTGGAATAGAGGGAGGGGAGAGAGAACCCTGGCTCCCAACTGCGCCTGCTGCTTCCTGCCTCTGCGCAGCTACTGCTCAACGGGACCTGTGCGCAGAATTCAATTCAGTAGCACACTAGACTAGGAAGTCGTACCGATGTGAGTAAGACCTTTTAAACAGGTTAACATTCACAAGGCCGCAGGGCCAGACTAATTACCAGGATGCTTACTCGGAGCATGCGCTGACCAGCTGGAAAGTGTCTTCAATGACATTTTCAAACTTTCCCTGACCCAGTCTGTAATACCTACACATTTCAAGCAAACCACCATAGTCCCTGTGCTCAAGAACGCAAAGGTAACCGGTCTAAATGACTATCGCCCTGTAACACTCACATCTGTAGCCATGAAATGCTTTGAAAGGCTGATCATGGCTCACATCAACTCCATCCCAGACACCCTGGACCCACTCCAATTCGCATACCGCCCCAACAGATCCACAGAAGACGCAATCTCTATTGCACTCCACACTGCCCTCTCCCACCTGGCTAAGAAGAACACCTACATGAGAATGCTGTTCATTGACTGTAGCTCAGTGTTCAACACCATAGTGCCCTCAAAGCTCATTATTAAGCGAAGAACACCTCCCTCTGCAACTGGATCCTGGACTTCCTGACGGGCCGCCCCCAGGTGGTGATGTTAGGCAACAACCCATCTGCCACACGGACCCTCAACAAGGGGGTCCCTCGGGGGTGCGTGCTTAGTCCACTCCTATACTCCCTGTTCACTCACGACTTCGTGGCCATGCGCAAATCCAACACCATCAGTTTGTTTGCTGACAACACAACGGTGGTTGGCCTGATCACTGACGATGATGAGACAACCTATAGGGAGGTCAGTGAACTGGCAGTGTGGTGCCTAGAAAATAACCTCTCCCCCAACGTCAGCAAGACAAAGGAGCGGATCGTGGACTACAGGAAACGGAGGGACGAGCACGCCCCCATCCACACCGACGTGGCTGTAGTGGAGTGGGTCGAGAGCTTCAAGTTCCTCAATCCATATCACTAAGGAATTACAATGCGTTTGGAAAGTATTCAGACCCCTTGAATTTTTCCACATTTTATGTTACAGCCTTATTATAATTTTTTTACCTTGTTTTTTCCCTCCCCAATTTCAATCTTGTCTCATCGCTGCAACTCCCCGGTAGCCTAGTGGTTAGAGCATTGGGCCTTGTTCTCAACTAGCCTACCTGGTTAAATAAAGGTGAAATATACATCTTTTTTTTTTTTTTTACTGTGGATATAGATACTTTTGTACCTGTTTCCTCCAGCATCTTCACAAGGTCCTTTGCTGTTGTTCTGGGATTGATTTGCACTTTTCGCACCAAAGTACGTTCATCTCTAGGAGACAGAACGCGTCTCCTTCCTGAGCGGTATGACGGCTGCGTGGTCCCATGGTGTTTATACTTGCATACTATTGTTTGTACAGATGAACTTGGCACCTTCGGGCGTTTTGGAAATTGCTCCCAAGGATGAACCAGACTTGTGGAGGTTCTACAATTATTTTTCTGAGGTCTTGGCTGATTTCTTTAGATTTTTCTCATGATGTCAAGCAAAGAGGCACTGAGTTTGAAGGTGGACCTTGAAATACATCCACAGGTACACCTCCAATTGACTCAAATGATGTCAATTAGCCTATCAGAAGCTTCTAAAGCCATGACAGAATTTTCTGGAATTTTCCAAGTTGTTTAAAGCACAGTCAATTTAGTTCATGTAAACTTCTGACCCACTGGAATTGTGATACAGTGGATTATAAGTGAAATAATCTGTCTGTAAGCAATTGTTGGAAAAATGACTTGTGTTATGCACAAAGTAGATGTCCTCACCGACTTGCCAAAACTATAGTTTGTTAACAAGAAATTTGTGGATTGGTTGAAAAAGGAGTTTTAATGACTCCAACTTAAGTGTATGTAAACTTGTGTACATACAGTATCTACCTCAATTACCTCATACCCCTGCACATGGACTCGGTACTCGTACCCCGTGTATGTAGCCAAGTTATCGTTACTCATTGTATTTAGTCCTTGTGCTATACTTTTTTAAATGATTTCTCTAGTTTTCTCCCTGCATTGTTGGGAAGTAAGTATTTCACTGTTAGTTTACACCTGTTTACAAACCATGTGACAAATAAAATTAGATTTGATTTAGGGTGTGTGCTAGGGATCAAGCGCTTGGGGGGGAAATGCTCAATTGGGAGATTGGAAATCAGAACAGTGTTGTCAAGGCTGCCAAAGCTCTTAACAGGCTGGGAGAGTGAGCATGTGTGCCCCCAGTCTTGTGGCTGTGCTCACAGCATAGCCTCCCGGTTGGCTGTTCTTGTGAGGCTCGTCCCAGGAGGAGAAGCTGGAATGCTTTTGGAGGACGATGCGCTCATCCGTGATTTTGACGGGCCACAGACAACCCTAATATGTCTGGGTGCTGCTCCAGCAGAGACTTGGACAGCTCTCTTGAAGCAGGCATACATGATGTAGCCCCCCACCCCTGAACTCCTCTTCCCAGATCCTGTCTACATAGTCTGGGTACCCCTGCCAAGCCCCTACGATGCAAACACAACTTTAGGTCCTGATCCAGCGTGGTGGGGCCTCTCTTGTGGTGCTAGTAGTAGACCAATGAAATCACTAATTCTTTTTGTGAGTCTCTCCCTGAGTAAAGCTGTATTTTTTTGTGAGACTACAGCACAAGGGTAGATTACATCAGAAAGTTAAGTTAGCAGTCAGTGAAAAGTTTCAGCGCTACAGTAAAACATCCTTGTTCTTTTGTTGTCTGCTGTAGGCACATGAAACTTTGTAGGCTTACGTGTTTGGTGCACTCAGGACTTTTACATGGCATAATATCCATTTTAGTGTGTGCATTACTGACCAAACGTTTTGTTGGACATCGTTGACTTGGAGATTTTGTCTTTATAAGTCGAACTGTACGGGTCATGTTGAGGACCATATCTGGCAATCACATTGATCAGTTCAGTGGTTGGCGAACTCCAGAGCAGATAGCAATGGCCCATTGAAGTGAGGGGTGGGCTCAGGACAGGGGAGAGGGAGATGCATACTTGGCAGCCATTTTAAACTCTCCACCTGACAACCTTGGATGACCCTGGGATGCTGTGCTGCTTGACTTACCAGCAGGTCCAGAGGAACAGAACACAGTTCAGCCCGTCTTTTGAGTGCACCCTTGGGTGTAGAACCAACATTCATGCCAAGACGAGAGTTTCCAGAGAGTGAATTCATATCAACACGCACACCACACCACCACATTGCCTCTCTTGAGCTGTGCTGGGAATCTAATAAAACACACTACTCCATCATCATCATTGATGAAAATGACTTCCTCACTCGCACACACCATTTCCTCTCCGTTTTTGGTCAAATCAAGCCTTTTTTCACGACCAAGATCCAAGTTCCTTCAATAGCTTGCCTATATCTAACATCTAGGATATGTTAGGGTTACTTTCCTCTGACTTCCCCGGCATGTGCTGTGAGACGGCCTGCCTTTTTTTAAATCCCTCCTGTTATTCCAGCCTAATCAATGACGGGCGTTTCAGACGTGGACTGGCTTTAATTGTGTGATCCTATCTGCTTCATGAAGGCTGTTCCTCTGTCAGAACTCTGTTGCTCGGGAGCAAGCACCCTATAGGAGGTGGCTTATTTTCATTTCATTACCAACCATAACAAACAGGCTCTTGACGATGTGACCTGTTGGGTGTCCCGTCTTAACCATGCACTAAGAGACCAGACTCATTTCCCCCTCATCTTCCTCCCACTTCATTCTTCCTCATCCCACCTCATCATCCTCCTTCCTCCTGCTCTCGGAAATCTGATGAAACCAGATTTTGAAAAGGGGGGTTGAAATGTAGGCACTCATGTCTGGAAGTAGTTTTTTCCCGTAAAATGTTGGTAATCCAAAGTTTAATTTTGTGATTGGGATGTTTCCAGGTGGTGGTTTCTAATGCCTTCCAGATGGTATCCACGCCGATTTCAGTCGAAGTCTCGATGGCAGTAAAAACATTTTTCAAAACTGGGATTTTCACAGTTGGGCAGGACTGGGATTGCCGGCTCTCTGACTGAATGAGGGAGACCAGACCACAGCGTCCTCCTCTGTTTCTATTAGCACCTCTGACAGCAGACAGAGAGGATGGTTCTATTTCCAGTGTTGAAATCCTGGCCCAACTAGAAAGGACAGGACACGGTGTGATCTGGACCCAGTGTCCCTTTTGGCTGGGGAGGTCAAACTTTCCTTTGTCTCCCTCCACTCTTCTCCCCCTCTGTCACTCTTGTCTGTCTCCATCTCTCCTCCCTCTCTCTTTATCAGTCCCTTGCTGTTTTCTTTCCTCCCTCCCCTGTCTTCAGTGTTCAGCCACGATGCACTGATTGAGCCAGAGTCTCGTCGGGAACAGCGTGTTACCCGAAGCAGTCAGAAGTAATGTTTTCAGGTTCCTCCTGAGTGCAGTAGCTTTGGTAAAATGTAACAAAAACCTGCCTGTGTGGATTAGGGAAGAGAGAGCTGGATATCAACTCTGATTTCAGGAGAGGCCCAGAGGCACGTTTAGCTGTCGGTGCGTTTGCTGGCTGTTCCCTAGCTAAACTGGAATCTGGCTGTTCCCTAGCTAAACTGGAATCTGGCTGTTCCCTAGCTAAACTGGAATCTGGCTGTTCCCTTGCTAAACTGGAATCTGGCTGTTCCCTAGCTAAACTGGAATCTGGCTGTTCCCTAGCTAAACTGGAATCTGGCTGTTCCCTAGCTAAACTGGAATCTGGCTGCTCCCTAGCTAAACTGGAATCTGGCTGCTCCCTAGCTAAACTGGAATCTGGCTGCTCCCTAGCTAAACTGGAATCTGGCTGCTCCCTAGCTAAACTGGAATCTGGCTGCTCCCTAGCTAAACTGAGGCCATGGGCAATGGCCTCCAGCCTCCCAGGTCCCTCTTCTCTGTTATTGAGTTTAACGCCATCACCAAGGGAGTTCCATTGTTTCCTCTGGTCATGTAGCTGCGTTCCAGCCATGAAATCGAATCAATTAAGGGAACGTGGACCAGGGGGTCTATTTCAACACAACCCTAAACCAGGAAGCAACCTGAGGAGTAGGCCTGAACTCATCCCCTCTCCCAGTGCATGGAAGGTCTATATCTAATTTATTTTCACTCACTGGCCAGTTTATTAGGTACACCACCCGTTCATAAAGAGGGGTTGCTCCTACAGACAGTGAGTCATGTGGCCGTGGCTTGCTATATAAAGCAGGCCAACAGGCCTTGAGGCTTTCGGTTATTGTTTGATTGAATGTTAGAATGGGCAAAACATGTGACTTTGAGTGTGGTATGATCGTCAGTGCCAGGCGCACAGGTTTACCAAGAATGGTACAACAAACAAAATAACATCCAGTCAGCGGCAGTCCTTTGGGCCAGCGGCTTGTTGATGAGAGAGGTTGACAGAGAATGGTGTGAGCTAACAGGTGGGCCACAAACCAACAAATAACGGTGCAGTACAACAGTGGTGTGCAGAATGGCATCTCGGAACGCTCAACTCGTCTATCACGGGTGGCTATTGCAGCAGGCGACCACACCGGGTTCCACTCCTATCAGCTAAAAACAAGAAGCGGCTCCAGTGGTCAGGCGATCACCAATACTGGACAATTGAGTGGAAAAACATTGCCTGGTCTGATGAATCCCGGTTTCTGTTGCATCATGCTGATGGCAGTCAGGATTTGGCATAAGCATAATGAGTCCATGGATCCATCCTGCCTGGTGTCAATGGTACAGGCTAGTGGCGGTGGTGTACCATTGTCCATTCTGCAACAACTGTAGAATAAGGCTGTAACAAAATGTGGAAAAAGTCAAGAGGTCTAAATTCTTTCTGAAGACACTGTATATGTGTATATTGATGAGGATTATTTATTTTTACATACATACAAAAATATAAAGGCAACAATTTGCTAAGATTTCACTGAGTTACAGTTCATACAAGGAAATCAGTCAATTGAAATACATTCATTTGGCCCCAATCTATTGATTTCACATGACTGGGAATACAGATATGCATCTGTTGGTCACAGTTACTTAAAAAACGAAGTGGCGTTGATCAGAACCAGTCAGTATCTGGTGTGACCACCATTTGCTTCATGCAGCGCAACACATCTCCTTCGTACATGTGGATCCAGAGCATCTCAGACATGCTCAATGGGAAAGGGGTATATCTAGTCAGTTGTCCAACTGAATGTATTCAACCTAAATGTGTCTTCCGCATTTAACCCAACCCCAATGGGTGACATGTCTGAGTTTGCAGGCCATGAAAGAACTGGGTCATTTTTAGCTGCCAGGAATTCAGCACAGGTCCTTGCGACATGGGGCAGTGCATTATTATGCTGAAACGTGAGGTGATGGCGGCGGATGAATGGCACGACAATGGGCCTCAGGATCTCGTCACGGTATCTCTGCATTCAAATTGTCATAGATAAAATGCAATTGTTTGTTTTCCGTAGCTTATGCCTCCCCATACCATAACCCCACCACCACCATGGGACACTCTGTTCACAACGTTGACAACTGCTCACCCACACAACGCCATACACGGTGTCTGCCATCTGCCCGTTACAGTTGAAACCGGAATCCATCACTTCTCCAGCGTGCCAGTAGCCATCGAAGGTGAGCGTTTGCCCACTGAAGCTTATTACGACGCTGAACTGCAGTCAGGTCAAGACCCTGGTGAGGACGAAGAGCACGCAGATGAGCTTCCCTGAGATGGTTTCTGACAGTTTGTGCAGAAATTCGTTGGTTGTGCAAACACACAGTTTAATCAGCTGTCTGGGTGGCTGGTCTCAGACGATCCCACAGGTGAAGAAGCCGGATGTGAAGGTCCTGGGCGGGCGTGGTTCCAAGTGGTCCGCGGTTTTGAGTTCGGTTGGACATACTGCCAACTTCTCTAAAACTACATTGAAGGTGGCTTATGATAATTTAATGTTAATTTCTCTATCTGGCAACAGCTTTGGTGGACATTCCTGCATTCAGCATGCCAACTGCACGCTCCCTGAACTTAAGGCATCTGTGGCATTGTGTTGTGTGATACAACTGCACATTTTAGAGTGGCCTTTTATTGTTCCCAGCACAAGGTGCATCTGTGTAATGATCATGCTGTTTAATCAGCTTCTTAATATGCCATACTTGTCAGGTGGATGGATTATCTTGGCAAAGGAGAAATGCTCAGTAACACGGATGTAAACAAGTGTGTGCACAACATTTTAGAGAAAAGCTTTTTTTTGTGCGTATGGAACATTTCTGGGATCTTTTATTTCAGCTCATGAATCAGGGTACCATCACTTTACATGTTGTGTGTGTTTTCAGGAGACCAGCGCCAATAACTTGGGTGTGAGTGCTACCTTTTTTACATGGGGATAGCAGAGATCCCATACATGTGTGACTGGAGAACATGTTTCATGAATGGAGAGGATGTTTCATCGCTGTGGTCTCGTCATGTTGTGGTTAAATAGGTGGCCCCATGCCCTGTACGGTCTTCCTCTAGTCTACAGTATTTAACTCTGTTTCTCTCCCCCACCCCTGTTCATTCAATTAATTTGACTCCAACCTCCCTTCCCAAATATTACGGTTTTTAATATTTTTACAAGCAGTAAATCCATGTTGCTTCAAGAGTTATGATCATACACCGCAAGCCAGGTACATCAGCATCAGTCGGAGAATGGGGCCTTGCTTTCGACGGCTGGAATGAAATAACCATTGCCAGCCCTCAGCGGCCACTAAAACTTCCTTTATGGAACTCAATGTAGCCATCAAGAATAGCGGAGATGGTGGAAGTGCCATTGGTTGGTTGCGCCTTAACCCAAAGACATCATCAACCCTACTTTTCCAATATATGCGTCTGATTTGAACTCAAAACGACTGCTTATTCGCTCACAATAGATGATTGTGTTTTTCCTCTCTTTATTAGAGGAACAACCAGACCTGACGTATGAATAGGGTATAGGGTCTTTTGTTTCACATTTTTCCCCTTAGCCATTTGGATGACATTAACATTGAAGAGGGATGATTAATATATTTTGTGGTTCGATAGACATGGGCTTGGTTTTTATGAAATATATCTGCCGCTGCACTATTAAAAACAATGGTTTTGTTCTAGAATCCATTCTTAAAGATTTATTCAATTAAATCTAATTGAACGTGGGTGGTGTTCTGTTACCAGCATTAGACGTTAGGCGATTCATAAAGATTCCATAAGGAGCCATAAGGCCCCTCTCCCGCCCACTTATTCTCCCTCTCCCGTACACTGTTGCCTTCCAGATGAATGTCATGATGCTAAACGTATTTCTCAAGATATGAAACCTACTGTTCCCAAGTAGTCATTTTTCAATCTAACCATTTTAGGATTTCTACCTGGGGAAGGAGACGTACAGTATGAGAGATTTCCACTTGTGACCACTCATTCTTTTTACACTAATGTTGTCATCCTCTCTGTAGCCTTCTTGGAAACAGTCCAGAGTCTAGACCTTCCCCCGGCCACCTGGTCTCATTTTACCCTCCCACAATAGTTCAGTTCCATACTGGCTGGGTATGTGTTAAGTCCATCCACGTATTCAGTGTGGTCATCTGTATGCAGCCCGGACCTACGGTCGGTGCTGACATGTATGACACGGACCCTGAAACATTGTCTTGATTGATGGAGTCACCGTAGCAGGTTACCTAGAAGATGCATTGTGTCTCCTCAAACAGTCTGATATTGATCAGTGTGCTGTGCTGCTCTGGGCCCCGGGCCAATAAAAGGGCCGTGAGAGGCCTCAGAGGACCAGGTATACCATTTTGCGTTGGCCCAGGATAAACTACTTACCAAACTGTTCCTGTCCTAGGGACACAAAGGTTTGCATTCAGGCTCTGCAGCACTGCTGAAATCAATATGGTGATAAAATTGACAGATAGGTAGTAAATTATGTGGAATCTTGGCCTGTCACTGCGCTGTCAGCAGGAAATCTCTTTTTAATAGTCTATTTAAGGAGAAGCAGGGTTGTGTTTTTCTAAGTCGGTGGGGGAATGTTGATCCAGAGCTGCTTGTCTGGGTGGGGGGTGATCTTAAGAAGTGGCTGGGCAATCGCGTGCTGCTCCGACAGAGCAAACAGGACCCCCGGCTGCAGCATGCCGGACCCTTGCAGGTGCATGTAGGTGGGGGGTGTTTTTAAGAGAGGAGGGAGGACGGTTGCGGGGGGGGAGGAGTGTGGGGCTGCCAAAGCAGCCACCTGTCGTTCCGTAGTTTTTAGGACTTCCTTCTCATCCGGTATTCAGCACGGCTCCCAGTTGGCCCAGTGTGTGTCCTGTTGCCAGAAGGCCTGATTGAAACCAACTGCCAACGGGGGCTGCCATGTGTTTCGGTTGGAAGGAGGGGTTCGGAGATGGCGGTTGGATTGCGAGGCGAAACCCTGGGGACGGGGGTTTTAGTGGGGAGGGGTGGTGGTGAGTGTTGACGGGGATGGGGGGCAACCAGAATGCTTGAAGCTCTCACCTTCGGCACTGCTAAGAGATGAGATGTCTAGACTGCTTGATTTCTCCTTCACACCAGGCCGGGCCCGGTTCCCCCACTCTCTTTCCCCTGTCAGAGCTGCAGAGTTTCTACAGAGACTGGGGTTGTAAAAATCCTTTTACGGCTCTGGGTCTACTAGGAAGAAAATGAGGAAGAGAGAAAATCTGTCCTCACCTAGACTCCCTTCTGTCTTTATCCTCTCTACCTCTTTCCTCTCATTAAAAGTCCTCAATCTATCTACTCTGGCAATGCCCGAAAATATGCGTTTTCCCATTAAAACCTATGAATCTTTCTGTGACTTGTAGAAGGTTTTTGTGGTGGCCGTGGGGAAAGAAAATTAACGGAATTGACATCACTGGGATGTTAGAGAACGCAGCAGATTTCGCAACTAACTGTAAACTCCAAGGCACAAGCAAGGGTTTTCCTCGTTCTCTTTACCCGATGGCTTTCTCTTTTGTCATAATACCTGTGGGCTGTAGTGGTGGGGAGGGGAAGGAAAGCTTCAGGGCATCATTGGATATTTAATTTTCAATAAATAAAGATTTTCTCTGAATGATGTACCGGATGCTTTTGCACAGGTGGAAAACCCATTTTGGAAAAACCTGGACGTGCTCAGTCGGAATGCAAAGTTTCCACAGGCTGTACTCACTCCCAAGGTTAAACCGCATATACGAGGATCCTTCAGAATATTTATTTATCAAGTTAGCGTGGCGTGTGGACCTCGCTGCACCGTGGCTCGACAGCTGTGGCGAGCAGACGTTACACTCCGCCTCACTGACTGAGGGCCTGACTTCGTCGCGACCTCTCAGAAATTGTGGATTTGCTATTTTGCGAAATAACTATTTATTTATGTATTTATTATGGACCCTGGTTCCTACAGTACGGCCATACAACATAAGACGTTAGAAATTAAAAAGTGTGAAGAGGCAGTTCGTGGGGGAGGAACCCCTGGTTTCCTGGTCTCCAGATGCATTGTCAGACGAGTCCCTCTTCTAAGGGTCTTCTGCGTCGCAACGTTATGGTTACTGCATCCCACATCCACCATCCATCCCCCTGTGGTTAGCACATGCCCTGTGTAGGGTGATCCACCCCCCCCCCCCACGGTCATCCTCTCATTGGGCTTGACTGGAGAGGAGCACTTCTACAGACCAGATATGAGTCTCCATTGGCTGGCTGGCGTCTGCTAACCGCTAACCATTCCATATGCCTGAATGGGACCCATAGGGACCGAAGAGACAGACCAACGTCACCATCTCCAACACTGTAGGTAGTTTACCCTGATTCACTGTCCCCACAGCCATACTGAGATGGTACTCTCTGGTGTTAATCTGTATGGTGGGTTTCACGTCACTTGTTGTGAAAAGCAAGACATTACCTCTGTAGTCTCGCTCTTTGCAGGACACAGAGGAACAGACAGTATTTTTTTACTTGGAAGTGTAATAGGTAAACATGTTCGTTTAACCTTGAAATAGTCAAATTATGCTGCCCATCCATTTGCATTCACGTCCCAGTGTTGATCTCACAATCTGGGTTGGAGTGAATTCCAGATTTCCCTATACTAAGGAACATTGGCATCCTCTTAATTCAAATTTCAGCTTTTTACTCAAATCCCGTATTCTTCTTGAAAGATTAGTTTTTCTATGACCAAGTCACTGATCTGACAAAGTAATTTGTTCCTTATCAATAGAACACTTGAGTCCATGGTTATAGTGTACTGTTTAAACATTACATTGCAAATATTTTAGTTTCCATTAGAAATAGAGGTTAGTGGGTTTGTCCAGGTTGTCGTGAATGAAAGGAAAAAGAGCAGCTAGCCTCGCACCCAGCGATTGTGAACATTTCCACATTTGGTTTCCACCGCTGCCTGTGACGGGGCTGATGGGTGAGTGTGATAGCAAGGGACCGGGCCCCAGCGGGAGGCAGCCCTGGTGGGGGGAAAGCGAGGAGGGAGCAGGGGGTGGCCTGGAGGTCAGGGAGTAGTGGACACACAGTTCTCTCTGGCCGAGAGAGAGGAATGGTGTTTGGGTTAGCTAAAATGCAAATGTCTATTTGACAAGCTGTATCCCATCTAGACATGACCCGGGGACAGGGGGAGGAATTCCAGAGGTGTGCAGGCTTCCTTTGCCTACCAGACAGGTTGGTCGGGTCTGGGCTGGGGGACAGTGTTGGGGCTGCGGGGACAGTGTGATGGCTGGGAAGAGAATGGGCTGGGCCGGGGGACAGTGTGGGGGCTGGGGGGAGAATGGTCTGGGCCGGGGGACAGTGTGGGGGCTGGGGGGAGAATGGTCTGGGCCGGGGGACAGTGTGGGGGCTGGGGGGAGAATGGTCTGGGCCGGGGGACATTGTGGGGGCTGGGGGGAGAATGGTCTGGGCTGAGGGACAGCGTGGGGGTTGGGGGTAGAATAGTCTGGGCTGAGGGACATGCTGCGGCAGGCAGCCAGGAGCCCTGTACCTGCAGATCCAAACATCCCCCGCTGAGCCTCGCAGCTGCCCCTTAAAAGGTCCCGACCGACGAGGGCCTGCCATACACCCAAACTCAGCCGCGACCAACGCTGCCCAAACTCATCCCTGGAACCCTCCCCCTCAGTGTGTTAGTAGTAAGCGGCTGTCTCTACAGACTGTCTCAGCTGTACTCTACAAAGCACTGAAGAGAATACTGCATATATCATCTGGCTGATTCTGAAAAAAACTAGTTTTGTAATTTGAGTTGTTGAGGCCTTTACTGCCAGCTTCTTTTTCTTTTGTTGTCACAGTTGACTGAGTTCAATAGTTGCAATATGAGATTTCTTGTGAATATGGAAGAAACTAGATGCTGTCTCAAATCGGCAGTCCCTTTTTTAGTTACATCTCTAGTAAATTAAGGGTTTGAGTGAACAGCTGTGTGCGTGAGTAATGAGGTGTGGTAAAGATGGTAATCTAGCTGGACAGCGTGAGATGATCAGCTTGTGGTTTGTTCCTTATCACACCTCACTGTGTTTCTATAGCTGTTTGTACACCTGATTTGGTCTTTCATACTGTACATGTCTGTATCATCATCAAAAACCTGGAAGAAATATCATGTTTATCAGCAGACTGAAAAACACATTGAAATTTAAGTACTTTCTTTTTCACTGGGAATTGCAAAATAACAAAATAAAGGAATCTTACCTGTTTGAAATAAACGTAATTAATTCATAAGCATATTTATTTAGACATGAATTTGAACAGATTCTTACAAATATTGTACAGAACATCAAATTACATAAGACAGAATGCTGAGGATTTATCTTCAGGAGAAAGGCAGTTGTCCGTCGGGGTAGAAACTCACTGACCACAAAACCCAGTTACATTTGAAGTGAAAGCTGTGTTATATATTTGGCTTGTGGAACAGTTCGCTCACTTTCCGGCAAGTAGCCTGATACAGTCAACCATGGGTTCCAGTTTTGCCTGCCCTTGTCCATTACAACCCTCCTTACCACACCCCTTTTAGTTCCACCGTGGCTCATCTGAGTCCTTACCGACTGTCTAGGTGTCTGTCTCATGCAGAGAGGGTTGTGGTTCTTAAGTTTCAGGTTTATCAGTCTGCATATGCAGACGTTCTCAGGTAAAGAAAAGATGAGAGCAATGTTATTTTTTATGTTTCTTTTTCTTCTCTCTTTTCAAGTCTTTTTTAGAGATCATGTAATGGGGAAGTGTTGAATGTTTTTTAGAGGGTGATTATTCTCGATCTCCTCTTTGAGTCCGGGCATGCTTCCATTGTCCAAGAAGTTCCACAGTCTCTTTCGATCCAAAAATGATTACCTCGTCAGAAACTACACTTAGCATCTCAGTTCAGATTTTTTTTTTGGGGGGGGGGCGTATAATTAAATACAGATTTTGATTTATGCACACCTTTAAGAATGTCACGTTTCTGGTCCACAGTTCTGGTTCATATGCTGTGCTCATCAAGTCAGTTTCTTCCCTCTGTCGTCCTCCAGATATTAACTTCTTAGAGCAGTTTTCCTGTCTCTGTCTTTGCTCTGAAAGAAAGATAAATAAAAGTTAACATTTTGTAGTAGTCTATTAATAGTAAAAATGCTAAACACTTTGTGAAAATACATTTCCAAGATGGATTCTATCCCAATCTTGACTATTTTACAATGCACCTTATTGATGAGGTAGCGTAAGTAAAGGAAAATAAAATTGTTTATGTCTGACATTAACCCTTTGAGTGAGTGCACTGCTCGCGCCTGTCAGACTGGCCTAGTTCTATTCTTCTAACCCACTGGTCCAGCCTGCAGTGGAGGCTGCCTGTAGGCCTTTGTGGACGGGGGATGTGTGAAGGCTGTGTGGACTGGGGAGGTATGATGTTGACTGGTCTGGGGCTTGTGGGCCGTAGCATGGCCATGGGGGAGGCTCATGTTTTCTCCTCTCACCATACACTGAGTGGCAGAACTAGCATTAGGACACCTGGCTCACATTGTGCTCCCTACGGATTAACCCAGAGACCGGGAGACCAGGCCATGGAATGCCATCGTTTCCACGGCTATGTCTGACGTAGGCAGGCCCAGGCGCTCTGTCAAAACACTCGTCTCCAATTGATGAGGTCAGACAGTCTCTTTTGAAAACTGGCCAGGAACTTTTTATTTTCTTTGGTTTATTGTTTTTGTTCAGTGCCACTTTAAAGTCACATTCGTCAGCTCCAGGGATCACTTACACCCGACTAATAGGATTTTTGTTTAACATTTGTTTTTCATATCCTGTATAACACATTGTAAAGATGTATAGGGCTAATTCCGCAGCAGCTGAAACCAAATGTGAAGGCTTTTTTGATTGAACTCACACCTTTTTTATTTTCTTTTTAAAGCTTCCACCACTTGCTTATACAGCATCTAATTACATGGGAAGGCTTTGTTGTTTTTATAAACATATCACAACATATTACATTTCCACAGACACAGAAGCCGATCTGTGTTTTTATTCTCTCCTCAGGCTTCATTCTTTAGGCAAATATTTGGTTTGGTTTCGGCCGGACAGGTAACGTTGGCAGATTGGTTCAAGATTACAATGGAGGCACTTGTCAGCTTTGTGTGTGTGCGCGCAGGGGTGCGTGGATTTTCAGACGTAACTTGAGCCCTAACGGACGATTCATCTGTTTGGGTTATTAAATGCAGCCCGCTTTCCTTCTGGTCATCCTAACTATTCTGAGCGTGGGTTCTTTACACCCTGTTTTGTCTGTGGACAAAAGTTGGACACGATATTACATATTCTAGAATAACTTGTTAAACAGGTGTTTGTAGGTGTGAAGTGAAAAATGTGTAGGTTTTTAATCACATGGTTAAGGCTTATTTTACAGTTGGACAATAGTATTTTAGATTAAAATGAAATATTAAGTTACAACAATATTCAACTAAGTGTTATTTTTAATTCTAGCTTGCTTCTCAGCTGTTAGTTCACACTGGGTAATTTCATAATGTGTTACATGTTCACACTGATAGACTCCTGTTGCAGGGAAAAGCTTTAGTAACTTCCGTATGGCTGTAATGAAGGAACTCGAGATAATTACAGAAAACATGAGCCATGTGGCTGCTTGGCTAGTGCACAGCTTTGGGACTGGCCTCTGAGGCTGTCTATACTCAATTAGTAATCTGTTGGGTTAACCCCAGCACCAGTACACAGAGGAAGCTCGCCAAGTTCTTTTCCCTGTTCCCCTAGAAACGGCTGCTGCACACGTACTGTCCATTTGACCAGGGGTTGTCTGCTCCTGTGTGTCCTGTTATGCAATCCCCCTGCCATCCTTCATATCCCCTGTCTTCACCTGCTACAGCTATTAGGGAGAAAGAATGCTCCCTTCCTAATGGACTGTGCTGAGCAGCCCCCAACGAAAGAGGGAGCTGGCGGGGGGTGTGGAACCTCAAATTTGGTAAATTTTTGTCCTGCTCTGTCTTATGTCATTATTATGGGGCTTTAGTTGAAGTGCACTTTTACACAATTTATTTGCTTTCAATAGAAATGTAAAAGGTTTCATGATGGTGGGTGTGTGTGTGGGGGGGGGTGTATGTGCATGCAGGACATGTCTAGCTTGACTATGTTACATAGAAAAATATTTATTCCACTCCAAGCAAGGTAGAGCTGTGCCAGATGGATACAATTTTGGAATGGAAAATGTGATAAGATCACACACTTACCAACACATACACACATCTGTAAGCAAATCATTTCTGTGTGTGTGTCCACATAAATTGGCCTCTGACTTCAGTGGCAGGAAAAAGCTTGAAATACAATAAAGCGAATTCAGAGTGAAATGATGGTCTCTCTCTGATGATGTAAAATGTTTGATCTGACTACTGATCCAATGAGTAGTAGGCTAGAAAAGAGCACTTTGATTGGTTGATTGAGTCCAACACAAGTACTAAACTGGTGATATCATAACAGTATGCTAATTGATCAATGAAGCATTTGATCATCTTTCCTAGTCTTCAAGATGCTTGTGAACGTTCCAGATCGCACAACTCTCCTGTGTTCGACAGTAACTCAATGTGTTTCCTTTTTATTTTCCTCTTTCTTTAGCAACAATAAAGCAACGAGTCTTGGCCGAGCAATGCTTTTCACGGAGTAATGAGAGCTTAGTATGGGTAAAGAGAGCAGTGCGGTTTGGAGTGGGTCGCTTCGCCTCTTAAAGCCTCGACTACAAAGCCGAAGCCCAATCTGTTTCGAATATCGGCACAGCTCAGGCCTCCTATAGACAGGCCTTTAATTCAGGAGGAAAAAACTTAAACAGCCATTATCTCATTTGCTGGTTTAGTCTGCCTTGCTAAAATCAATGAAATGGATGAATAGGATTGCTTCCAGTCGGGCGAATGTCCATTAGTCTCTTTTTATTGTTATTAATTGTATGACTCCTGCATCTCTGTTTCCTTCATGGTCTTTTAAAGAGCTCCTTTGTAGCAGTGACTACGTCTACGAAACATTACTAATAGGCGTTTACTTGAATTAGTTGTTGATTTGATGCATTATTCGCTCCTTGGTGATGCTGTAACAAGGTTGATCCAGACGTTGTTCATGGTGCGCTTGTGCTATTACACTTGAAAGTTGAGCATAGCTTTCTCTTAGATTTGTCCAGAGGTCAGGAGTTGTGACTCTCTCCAGGACATGTTAATATATTAATGATGGCAGTGTAACACGTCTACTGTGCAGCTCTGTGCTATTGAACATCTCTAGTGATGGTGTGTGTTGTCCAGAATGAGAGTCATTATATCGTATTCATGATTTATTTAGGAAGCCAGAGGTCTGAGATGCAGCGAAGCAGGTTGTGTGTGTGTGTGTGGTTGACAGTGTTATTAATTGGAGACCTAGGAAGAGCCTTAGGTCAACACAGGATGCATGTGTAAATCGCTCAGGATGGCTCACTGACAGATTGGGGAATAGAGCAGATGTTCCCAGAATGCTTTCGATCAGAGCACGGAGACGTGGGTAGCTGTTTTTACGTCTTGGTATTGGAGTCGTGGTACGTCGTGGTATTGGAGTCGTGGTACGTCTTGGTATTGGAGTCGTGGTACGTCTTGGTATTGGAGTCGTGGTACGTCTTGGTATTGGAGTCGTGGTACGTCTTGGTATTGGAGTCGTGGTACGTCTTGGTATTGGAGTCGTGGTACGTCTTGGTATTGGAGTCGTGGTACGTCTTGGTATTGGAGTCGTGGTACGTCTTGGTATTGGAGTCGTGGTACGTCTTGGTATTGGAGTCGTGGTACGTCTTGGTATTGGAGTCGTGGTACGTCTTGGTATTGGAGTCGTGGTACGTCTTGGTATTGGAGTCGTGGTACGTCTTGGTATTGGAGTCGTGGTACGTCTTGGTATTGGAGTCGTGGTATTGGAGTCGTGGTATTGGAGTCGTGGTATTGGAGTCGTGGTACGTCTTGGTATTGGAGTCGTGGTACGTCTTGGTATTGGAGTCGTGGTACGTCTTGGTATTGGAGTCGTGGTACGTCTTGGTATTGGAGTCGTGGTACGTCTTGGTTGGAGTCGTGGTACGTCTTGGTATTGGAGTCGTGGTACGTCTTGGTATTGGAGTCGTGGTACGTCTTGGTATTGGAGTCGTGGTACGTCTTGGTATTGGAGTCTTGGTATTGGAGTCGTGGTACGTCTTAGTATTGTGTTGTTTGTTCCACTAGAAGTTAAAAGGAGTAAGTCCAGTAAGTCATTTTAGAGTTTAATCACTTAAAACGCATTCCGTTCTATATACATTGTTGACTCCAGGCTTTTTCCTTTCCTCTGTGCTTTTTTTCAATTAAATACATTTTGGACAGTCTTCATGTTTTCTGAGGGTATAATACATATTGTGATGGTGAAATATAGTACCTAACCCAAAATGTCCCAGTGTCATGGTTGACTCTTAATTGTTAAGAGCATGTGGTATATTCCAAGTTTGAAAGCTGCTTTGCTCTTGTGAGTTGAAATGACAGTTTCCCCATCTCTGTTTTTTGTTTTTGTTGTATTTCACATGGCTGGAGCGTGATTTACGCTTTTATTTTTAATGCGGCGTGGTGTTGGCTTTATGAGCCAGAGTCTGCCCAGGCGTGTGCTGAGGAAGAGCAGAGGACGAGGAGAGAGCGAGAGAAGGATAGATGACGTGTTTGTATCTGGAGTGACACTTCCTTGTTTAGGCTATTTTCTGTTGGCCCACGATTCAGTTGGTCCCTAACTTCTCAGACCAATTAGACAATGGGAAGTGCTACTGAATACAGGAAGCAAATTGAGACATCTGAGAAAATGATCTCTGAGAGTTGGGGATTTGGGTCTTACTACTGAGAGGTTTAGTTGAAGCTGGACTACTGTGCATCCTTATCTGTCGCTGTGTCTCTGTCTGAGCACTGAGGGGCTGCTCTCTTACCCTACAGTACAGCGGAGTGCATCGGATTCCCTTTATTCACCTCGCAAGAACAGATGATCCTAAATACATAAGGGAATAATAGATGTAGTTTTCTTGTGTAAGTGTAGCGTAAGTTTGAAGCTTTTCAATCTTTTATTTGAAATCACTTAGGCTATAAGAATCATATAGCAAGGAGCCATCCAGCATGGTACTTCCTAAACAAAACGCCTTCTAATTGGATAATGCTTTACTTTAGTGCAAGGTTTCTGAATCTCTGTCGTGGGGCCCACCCTGAGTGCATGGTTTGGTTTTTGTCCTAGCACTACACAGCTGATTCCAATAACCAACTCATCATCAAGCTTTCATTATTGGAATCAGCTGTGTAGTGCTAGGGCAAAAACCAAAACGTGCACCCAGGGTGGGCCCCACGACCGAGTTTGGGAAACCCTGCTTTAGTGGTTGGAGTCGTGGTGTTTTGTATCCTACTTGTGGCACAATGGCATTATGCATGGTGTGGACGGATGGGACAGACTAACTCACCATTTTCCTTTGGTTGCTGAGGCAGAATGTGCAGATCTGTTTAGGCTGGGAGTTCTCTGCGTCGTGGGCCGGGGATCCATGCTGATGTAAATAGTGGGCAGAGGAGGTCGCTCCAGCATGGCATGGCTGCCCGTCCCCGCATGTCTCCCCGACCAGCAGCACGTTGCCCAGGTGGGAGATGTAGCTGGACGCCAGCCGTAGCGTCTCGATCTTGGACAGCTTCCTGTCGGCTGGCTCGGTGGGGATGAGGGTCCGCAGGGCGGTGAAGGCCGTGTTCACGCTGTTGGTGCGGTCCCGTTCCCGCGCGTTGGCTGCGTTGCGCTGCCGCGGCAGCCCAGTCGTTGGAGAGATGGAGCCGTCCTGCGAGAGCAACATCTGAGGCGGGAGCTGACCCCCTCCCAGACGCCCTGCTCCAGCACTGCCCGGCTTCCGTTTGCGGCCCCCGACTTTGATGTCATAGCCTCTGGCGTCCAGCCTAAAGGAGCGGTCGTCCGAGCCCGAGCTCTCGCTTCCATTCTCCTCGTCCTCGGACAACATGGAGATGTCTGAGTATAGGTACCGGTTGGGCGCCGGCCGCACCATGGCGAAGGACATGGTCACTGTGCTCTGCAGTTCCAACAGTCAACTAGCTCTATCTCTACTCGGGGCTTTGTTTACTACTGTGACACCTGGACATGCATGGATAGTTCAATGATCACACAGGGAAAAAAGTAACAAGTGTTACCTCAGTATCTCTCTCTAAATCCTTTGACTCCGATGCACTCCAGTCCAGTATGGCGTGGCTCCTCTGTCATTAAAGTCCCATGTGGAGTTTTAACTTTCCTTTCTCTAGGTGAGAAACCAAATGGAGGAATGTCAGGTCCCACTGTGTTTCTCAGATCCTCTCAGGATACTGTTTGTCTCTCTCTCTCGTTCTCTTTCTTGCTCTCTCCTCTCAGATCCACGTCTGCGTGGCTCCCTCAGCTCGGCTCCACGTCTGTCCCTTGCACTTTCTCTCTCTCTTTTACACTCTCTCTCCCAGTGCTCAGATCCACATGT
This sequence comes from Salvelinus alpinus, assembly GCF_045679555.1. Lineage (NCBI taxonomy): Eukaryota > Metazoa > Chordata > Actinopteri > Salmoniformes > Salmonidae > Salvelinus > Salvelinus alpinus. The sequence goes on from NC_092114.1 coordinate 23,604,061, forward strand.
GGTTTCTGTCTGAGAGGTTCGGTATGGTTAGGCTTTATAGCCAGTGGGAGTGTCTGGTGCTACCCCCCTCTCCCTCTCTCTCCCTCCTTCCCTTCTTTTCTCCCTCTCTCCCTCCTTCACTCTGTATGCAAATGTCCCAGCTGGCTGTGGGAGCTTGGGGAGGGAGGGAGGGAGTGAGTCCAGCACAGTGTGGATCTACTATCTGCTACTATCTGCTTCCTTATTTAATCAGACTCGGGAAAAGCCATGGAAAGAAGCTTCCGGAAACCATTGTGTGAAAGAGGGAGTCTTTTGTTGAAGACCGGCTGCTCTGGGCGCTCTCTAATACTGATTAATTGTGTGTAAACTGGACGCACACAAACACTACGGGCGGCCCATAAAACTCCTGCAAAGTTAAAGACCGATTTAAATGTCAGCGGTTCAAAATGGGGAACCCCGTTTCTCATCTTTTTATTTTTCCAAATGTGTGGCATAACCCCTAACTTAACCCCAGTGCAGTCAAGCTGGGAGGTGAAGGCTCTTACTTAGCTAGAAAATGTAACATCATCCCACTCTTTCTCATCAGTGTTTCCCACCCAATGACAGAGTGTGATTCTTCAGAGGTTTACTTGGGGAGTTTAGGACTAACCCCCACAACAAGACTGATGCTGTCATGGTGTCTACATTGGTTCCATCACTCTGGGGAGTGAGTTGTCTTTCACTTTTGTGTTCCTCCTTTAACCCAGACTGGATCCATTTAGTCATGCTGCTTGAACCAAAAAGAAACTACATGTGGTGCAGAGGGACTATACGTCAGGTAGCTTAGCACACCTGTTTGTCACTGAATCATCCTGTGGCAGAAAGACAAATGGAAGAACCGTTCTCAAGACTCCGTTAGGTTTGACAATCCAGTGTATGACAGATGTTGGCCTTACTGTTTGTTATTGGACGTTGACGCATCAACGACGCTTGATGTTTCCACATTACGGAAAGCGACTTGATCTCCCTTAAGTCAATTCTTAATGTTCAGGAAGCCCCAGAGATGGTTTCTGTTGACGGTCATATATGTTCTCTTTGCCTGACACCAGACGGCCATTAAACAGATTGTTCTTCTAGCATGAAGATGGTCAATTACTCAGTGCTGTACGTACCGCTTACATACAGACTGGCACAGCGGGTGAGGGTTGACAGGGTAATTCTCATAGGGTTAGAAAATGTTTGTTACCAAACATTAACTTTGGATGTGCCCAATATTTTCGAACTCTTTCACAGAGGTATTGTCAAAATGCTTTTAATTGGTTGAAAGAATATTAAACTCATTTGACTGGCCAGGTACAATTTACCTATGAAGTCATTCAAGTGACAAACCAAATATTCTAATCTCGACTGAAAATTCTAAAATGTGTGACCAGTCCTCTATTCCACTAATAATACTTATAATTCATCATCTTTATACCGGTACGTCAGATCATTTAATGATGTGGTCGTCTATTGGTCCCTCCCTGGTTTGAACCGATCGAGCCTGTAACGGTAGCCTCTTCCTAATGATGTGACTCGGAGTCTAACAGGCCCATAGAGTACAGGCCGTTTCTAGGAAGGATGACGACATGGAGCTCCTGTCTATTTCTCTTGTCATCTTCTCCATTAGTTAGATTTGGGACTGGAGTACCGTCCCATAATGCTTGGTCTCCTACTAAGCGTACAATATAGCCCACCAGTAAACAACCATCCATTTTAAATATTACTTTTTATAAATGTGATTAGGTTTAGTTAAGATGACACAAAATAGCCGTATTAGCATTTTGGCTAATTCTATAGTTAATTGTTTTCTCAATGTCACTGGTAAGCGAACTTGTCTTAACAAGGTTGGGACATAAAATTGCATATTTAAAGCTTTCGCGTTCTTATGCACTCATAAATTCTTTCAGAGATCTTATCTATTTTAATAGATGGAAGGAAAAGTCCTTGATTCTTTATTAAAAAGGAAATGGGATGTTTGGATTTGTTTTATTTGCAGCATTAAATCATTAGTGAGCTTATAAATGCAACGGTAGTGAAATAATGTTTTCCTCAAGTCAAAACATGTCCTCCGATTTATCTTCTTCCAAATACACTTTTCCTCTTATTCTTTCTCGGTCGAAGCAATTGGAATAAAATCTTGAGTTGTCTGATTTCGTTTTTATTTCCTTGTGAAACCAATTTTGAAGTAGGATGGATTTAACAGTCGGTGTTTTATAATGCTCTAAGCAGACCAAGTATACATTTGCCCTCAACGGCTGAGATGCACTCATTAGTCTTATTCCATATAGATATGTGTAAGTCAATGACACTTGAGGTATTTGTATTGCCTTATTTGTCCTTTCTCACTCCATGCAATGGATTTTATTGACAGCGACATGTTGGACAGTGGGTCCCCAAACAAGAAAGGCTGTTTCGCCTCAGTTTTGTACACACATTTTTCAGTGCTAAATGTTTGATTATTTTTACAGTAAAGAGAGATGGATACCATTTATTCAGAATGCTGAATGCATCTTTTAATCCTCTTGATGGATTCAGTGTTTGGAAATGGCAGTAGATGAACTAGGCTGCATCAGGTCAAATGCATCTGGTCTGACTACAGACAACTGTACTATATGATTCATGACTAACTAAGTTCAGAAGTTTCTCTTTTGAAATACAATCCATGATCTCTTTTTAGGGTTGAGCTAATGCCCACCTTTCCTCGTTATTACAGACAGCAGGCCATTTCTCTGGCAGCAGTTAATTAACAATGGAAGGAATCGGCTCATAACATGACAGCATTCATTAAGAGGTTCCTCTTCTTCAGATGTCTCGTTTTGTTACCTCATAAATGCTGACATGGAGAGTAACAGATGACGATGCTTGTTATCTTCCTGTCAGAGCGGCCAGCCCACTCCTTCCTCCCACCTTATAGGAGAAATGCATCCAGTCTGCCATCTGACAGTCATTAGCTCCTTATAACTTCCACGGTGCGACATCTAATCCAGTTCCCCATCTGTGGAAAGCACTTTCTCAACCTCCTTTCCCTCCCTCTATCCAGACACCAGCACCCTTGCGTGGGTTTGTCTCAGGCCAGAGTCCTGTTAAGTCTGATACGACTCCCACTGTCCCCCGTGCCTGACCACAAACGGCCAATCAGAGAGGAGGCTTAGACTAGTCCAGGCCGGTGGGATAAGCTCTCGCTCTCTCCCGCTCCCTCGCTCTGTCCTGCTCTCTCTCACTCTCTCGCGCTCACTCTCTCACTCTCTCGCGCTCACTCTCTCACGCTCACTCTCTCGCGCTCACTCTCTAGCGCTCACTCTCTCGCGCTCACTCTCGCGCTCACTCTCGCGCGCTCACTCTCTCGCGCTCACTCTCTCGCGCTCACTCTCTCTCGCGCTCGCTCTCTCTCGCGCTCACTCTCTCTCGCGCTCACTCTCTCTCGCGCTCACTCTCTCTCGCGCTCACTCTCTCTCGCGCTCACTCTCTCTCGCGCTCACTCTCTCTCGCGCTCACTCTCTCTCGCGCTCACTCTCTCTCGCGCTCACTCTCTCTCGCGCTCACTCTCTCTCGCGCTCACTCGCTCCCTCGCTCTCGCACTCGCTCTCTCGCTCTCGCTCTCGCACTCGCTCTCGCACTCGCTCTCGCACTCGCTCTCGCTCTCTCGTACGCTCTCTCGCACTCGCTCCCTCGCTCACTCTCGCTCTCTCGTACGCTCTCTCACACTCGCTCCCTCGCTCACTCTCTTGCTCACTCTCTTGCTCCCTCGCTCACTCTCTTGCTCACTCTCTCGCTCACTCTCTTGCTCCCTCGCTCACTCTTGCTCACTCTCTCGCTCTCTCGCTCCCTCGCGCGCTCTCTCGCTCCCTCGCGCTCTCCCTCGCGCGCTCTCTCGCTCCCTCGCGCCTCTCTCGCTCTCTCTCGCTCCCTCGCGCGCTCTCTCGCTCCCTCGCGCTCTCTCGCTCCCTCGCGCGCTCTCTCGCTCCCTCGCGCGCTCTCTCGCTCCCTCGCGCGCTCTCTCGCTCCCTCGCTTGCTCCCTCGCGCGCTCTCTCGCGCTCCCTCGCGCGCTCTCTCGCGCTCCCTCGCGCTTGCTCGCTCCCTCGCGCGCTCTCTCGCTCCCTCGCGCGCTCCCTCGCGCGCTCTCTCGCTCCCTCGCGCGCTCTCTCGCTCCCTCGCGCGCTCTCTCGCTCCCTCGCGCGCTCTCTCGCTCCCTCGCGCGCTCTCTCGCTCCCTCGCGCGCTCTCTCGCTCCCTCGCGCGCTCTCTCGCTCCCTCGCGCGCTCTCTCGCTCCCTCGCGCGCTCTCTCGCTCCCTCGCGCTCTCTCGCTCCCTCGCGCGCTCTCTCGCTCCCTCGCGCGCTCTCTCGCTCCCTCGCGCGCTCTCTCGCTCGCTCGCGCGCTCTCTCGCTCCCTCGCGCGCTCTCTCGCTCCCTCGCGCGCTCTCTCGCTCCCTCGCGCGCTTTCTCGCTCCCTCTCGCGCGCACGTTCTCGCTCCCTCTCTCGCGCGCACGTTCTCGCTCCCTCTCTCGCGCGCACGTTCTCGCTCCCTCTCTCGCGCGCACGTTCTCGCTCCCTCTCTCGCGCGCACGTTCTCGCTCCCTCTCGCGCGCACGTTCTCGCTCTCTCTCGCGCGCACGTTCTCGCTCTCGCGCGCACGTTCTCGCTCTCTCTCGCGTTCTCGCTCTCTCTCGCGTTCTCGCTCTCTGTCTGGTCTGTCTGTCATGTGGACCTGGGGGTGTTTCTGGTCTGGACGGGCCGGAGCTCAGGAGCTGAGAAATGCTCAGGCTCAGTACTGCTCCTAATGCAACCCAGACGACATAGCGGCGAGAGCAGCTGCGCTTATAAAACAAAGTACAGAGTGGGACGGTGGAGAACCTGTTAGGCTCACAACAAACCATGACTTAAATTAATTTATTCAATGGGGAGGAGGTAAGTTTAATCCCCCCCCCGAAAAAGAGCAAAAAATGCAATTAGCTTGGACCTTTTGTTCTTGAGTTCGGCTTTTCCGTCGTTAAAGTGTTCCTTTCTTACCCTTTTCCTTTTTTTTATGGCGTGTTTTCTCTCGGGTACATTTACAATGCATTAAGCATATAAACAGGCTGGAAATACAAAAGGAACCGGAGCAATACTGCTCAGTTCTGTCGGTTCAGGAGTCTAATAATAATAAGAGGGAGAGCTGGAGAAGGGGACCACATTTGGCCCTGATCATCTGGGTGTGTTTTGTCCAGTCACCCATGGAACACTGTGACAGTTTAGGTCAGTTATTTTTAATCTAAAACCTGAGGCTTCGGGCTGGTTTTGAGAACCCCAACCTTTTTAATGTTTTTAGATCTCAGAAATGAATTTTCTCACAGGAAGTACATTCATTCAATTAATTAATTTATCTGCAAAATTTATTGTGGAGCTCTCAAGAGCAGTAGTGGTGGTGCGTGGGTAAAATCACAGGGGTAGCCAATCCAGGGGGGAAAAAGCCATATTACAACCTATGTGTTGTGATAATTGCGTTGTTTGTTCTATAACCTGTTAGTTCATATGCCTTGACACCATTATATATAGGCCTAAGGCCGAGACAATAAGAAGACAGAATAAATTCAGCCACACCTTTGTTTCATCACAAAACCAGAGAGCAACATCTGTCTGGTGAAGTCCACAAAACATATTACATGTACCAAACAGTTACATGACCTACAGCATGGTCAAGGAAGGTAATGTTTCCAACATTTTTGGACTACTGAACAACTGTTGATTTAGAACCACAGAGTTACTGCAAGTCACAAAGAAAACAGGAGCTGCCTCCACTCTTCCAGCACCATTTCAACCTCAACATCTCAACATCATCTAATCACCTCTGCTTAGTCTAATACAGTGACAACTAAAAGATACAAAAAACGATTTAGTTCAACCAACGTAAGCTATATATGATGTGGCTGTCCATGGTACGTGTGTGTGTCACCCTACTTGTATAGAAATGCCAATGCCATCCTTCTCTTTCATGTTGCCTAAACGGTATATGACTCTGTCATACAGCTAGTTAACATTAGCATACTATATCTACCTACATGTTTAACTTCCGTCCTTTCCGGACAGGGGCACAATGTATGAATTTATGGTTGGATCAGAATCGCTGTTATAATCATTGGTCAGTACGGAGAATTAAGTAAAACCACAAGGCCAAATCGCTATCTCCATCCATGGCTAATTTAGGAAAGGGATGATTTTAGGGATGATTTTAGCTAGCTATCTAGCCACCGGAGGACAGCAACCCAACAAGATGCAACAATTTTTTTTTAACTTTCAATAATGACGTTTGGCTTGTGATGTGATTGGTTTGAAGCCAGTTTCGCTTCCCTTTAAACTTTTTTTGGGTGGGCCAGACTGTTCGCAGCAGAGCTCACTCAGTTTAGTTCAACGCTGATTGGCTATTATTATTATTTTTTTTTTTTATCAAGGGAGGCCAAATGCTCGCTGGCTTCCCTTGCATTCAATGCTACGGGGGCAAGAATGCCGTACTCTTTCTGACCAGACAGCATGAGATAGATACCCTACACATACTGAGACAGAGGGTGCTGTTTTATTGCTTTCTCTGGTGAGATCCTTTTAGCAGCCTCTTGCAAATTGAAAGACATTTATGAAACACAATTTCTTGGTAAATGTTTTAGGTAGCCTAGCTTCCCTTGGCAGCCATGAATACATGCCGCTGCTCAAGAGTTAATTGAAACAAACACGCAAAGCTCAGCCCCCCCCCCCCCCCCAGTGATTCCTGTAGCCTCACTGTTCTTCTGTCCAAACTGCAGCATAATATCTCTTACCAGAAGGATATTGCTTGCTGTAAGCGCCACACCCTTAAATGGACCTGAAGTAGTAGTAATGTGACAATCTTTTCGGGCCCGTGTTGATTTTCACATATTATTCATGCAGGCTTCTTGGGTTTTGGATAATATTCCATGGTCATTTTCCAATTTCATTTTTCCACCAGGCTGTTAGTGGTGGCTGTAAGAGGCAACTCTAATGGGCTGCGTGCTGCTGCCACTCATGGAAGCCACACACATGCTTGCTCTCACACACACGCGCTTTCTCACTCGGCGCTCACACAACACACGCTATATAATACACAGACACACACACTATAGCATGTGTTTGCGCACATTCTTTCAGCAGGCGCATATTCTGTTTTGGATTGGCTGAGTGGAAAAGTAGGGGTGGCTGGATTCCTTTTAGTGGGGTAAAGATTACTGGGATTATAAATGATCCCATTAGAGGGAAATGTAAACCTACATTTGTGGAGAGAGGGAGGAGGCTGAGGCAGGCTGCTGCGTCTGCACATGGCACGTCACTCACACGTACATGCCTGTGCCCAGTAAGTATGTATGTAAATAATAATAATAATAATAATATTAAAAATAATAATAATAATAATAAAAATGTAAAATGTAAATGTAAATAAGTATATCTATACAGTGAGGAATAGGCTTCAGAAAGCATCCATCTAAAGTAGCCTGGCTCCAACTGCTACTCACTTAAGTCACTTAAGTCTAAGCTTTTCCATTGCTTTCTAGTCCAGTAGTAGGCTTCATCTGTGTCCGTGCCCAAAACCAGCCATGTCTCCAAGTAGCCTAAACCCGCTTGAAGCAATGCATTTCCATAGACAGCTGCTGACGTCAAGAGGAACTGCCCAAACCAACCAGTCTGGCAGTGCCAGTATAATTAGGCCCACTTCACTTCAGCAAACGTTTTCTAACACTTTTCATACTTAGAAGCTCTGCACTCTACGTATTCCTATTTAGTACAGTATAATTTCCCACAATAAATCGTTGAAAGTAGCACCCACAGATTCATTTCACTTGTTCTTGTGAATAAGATGTCCGAACCGTGCCAAGCAAGCAAAGCAATTTTCGAAGTTGAAACCCCCTCACTAGTTACGCTCTAATGCATCCATTCCCTACTCAAAGTTGCTCATACAGGGCTTTCTTTATATTACGGACACTGCAGTCAGTAAAAACTAGCGTGTGTGACTGCAGCCTAGGCTACTGGCTGTTATTCACAATAGGCAATACAAATGAAAATGCAACATGGCCATGACAGCCTCAGATGTTGGTTGTTAAGCATATTAATGACAGAACACACAGGCAGATGAGGAGACACCAACACGTGGAGATGGTATTCAAGGCGAGTCCAGTTTATCCCCAACACTTGGATAATATGGTAACAAACATGGTGGGGACGGACGGTCATGGTTGTCATCAGAAAGCCACAGGAGCCCGGTCGGAAACCTAAAGATGAAGTCCACGATGTCCCTCCTTTTTTTCCCTAAAAATAAAAAGGGGACATTTGTGACCATTTGGGGTTGAAGAAAAAAAATCATCCCGTCTAATAATGTCTTAAAATTGTCTGTCATGGAAAAGAAAATGAGCTGAATGTGGTTGGTTTTCCATCAGGCCAGCTAGTGTTGCAGAGCAGGGGGTGTTGCAGAGCAGGGGGGATGTTGCAGAGCAGGGGGGGATGTTGCAGAGCAGGGGGGGATGTTGCAGAGCAGGGGGGATGTTGCAGAGCAGGGGGGATGTTGCAGAGCAGGGGGGATGTTGCAGAGCAGGGGGGGTTGCAGAGCAGGGGGGGTTGCAGAGCAGGGGATGTGATCAGATCTGATGGGGACAGGCAGATGGCACTTCTTTTCTACAGAAACATTTACTTTTATTATCTCTTATTGTTGAATTGTCGAAGGAACCTGCAAGTAAGCATTTTGTTGGACAGTGTATCCCATGTGTATCCTGTAGATACGACTACTCAAACCTGAAACTATGGACATGAACAAGAACCACAGATTTTTTCAGTTTTAGGGCCGATATAGTATAACTACAGACTAGACTTGGCATTCATAATACTTGCTCTATAAATTATTGTTTTTTGTTTATTTTTTCTAAAACCAAGACACTTCTGTCTAGTAGGATAATCTGGATGTGATTAATGATGTTGACCTGCTATCCTCTATGGATATCTGTTGTTTTTTGAACATGCTCTGTCTTTTACAGTAACTGGTTGTCTGTCACTTGACAACAGTGAGACAGCAGCTCTGTTCCCAGGAGGGTCTCCTTCTCCTGTTCCCAGGAGGGTCTCCCCTTCTCAGCCTCAGAGACAGACAGGGACACTGACAGATGTGTGTGTGATGCTTGCGGTGGGCAGACGCATCCATAAACGTCTGAAATATCAAACACACTTTGCTAATTGACCTCTGTGGTTGTACTGGGACCAAGGAACCCAGACCACAAAATCTGCAGCACCAACCGGCACATCCGCCCACCACCTTCCACCCCCTCGTCAGCTCAGCTGGTGAATGCATTAGCTAGTTTGGGGTCTGGTCCCGATTCCTCTTGTCTTTCATATGGGCCCCTGCACCACGCCTGTCCCTTTTTTAAAACGTGTTAATTCAGGAAAGCTGCTTAGTTTGACAAACTGTCATGGGATAATTTAGTTTTCAGCACATCAATCATACCAGGTTTATCATTATGTCCCCCTGTCGTGTTTGGGGAACCATGACGTCACTTGGTCCAGAACCATGACGTCAGGTCCAGTTGTTTTTCCCAGCGCAGAGAGACTGACCATAGAAACAGGTTCTGTTGAAGTTAGCATAACTATTTGGTCGCTGAACCAGTACTGCTATAATTGACAACTGTTTTGTGAATGTTTCCACTAGACTAATAGATCCACTAGCAGAGTTATTTTTGGGGTGGTTATTATTGCTAATAAGTTATCTGAATAGCATCACTGTGTTGTACAGTGACTTTGAGGCGGGTCTGAAATCACTTAGTGATTTATCATGTGGACAGATACATCAAACAGACCCGTTACAGTGAGGCAGCAGTGGGCGGCCATGTCCAGACGTGTACTCCTGTGTGTCTCTGAGACAGAGCAGACAGACGGACAGCATTCCGGAGGGCTTTGACCATGGCAGAGGAAACAACTCAGAGTAGAGCAGAGCTTATGGCTAAACCTGCTGTGGATACACTGCTACATCCTCTCAGGGGGGAGACTTGGGAGGGTGTAAAGGGGTGAGGGGATGGGACATCCACCTTTCCTCTCCCACTCTTTCTCCACCCCCCCTGGGAGAATCCCTAGAGTTTTCACCAGGGACCAGCAGAACCAGCTCTCATGTGGTACTATTTCTTAAATCCAGGCACCTCCACTCTATTATACTGAGCAGTAGGGGTGTAATGGTTCACCAAACGGTTCACCACGTCTAGGTACGTATTGCGGTTTTGGGGTCATGTTTTGGTACAGCGGTGAAATTAATTGCTAACAATTACTGTAGTTCATTTTTGTTTATTTAAGAAAATGTAAAGTGTTGTTTTTCCTGATTCCATATGATCATGAGTCATATAATACCCGATGAGAAATACCAACACCTTGTGTTTACTTAAATTACTCAACAACAACACTAAAATAAAGTGCAGTGTGTGTGTGAAAACAATATGCAAACATGACTCATATGGTGTATAGGCCTATGCTATATGTTCTTACAAAGTAAAAAATATGCGTACTTGTGACTCATAAAGGGGGCATGTCTGTAGCACGCTACTTTCCATTTCCACTCCAGGGTAATGTGATGGGCTGTCAATGTCAAGTAGCTTTCTGTAGCCCTGGAGGTCCATCCGTCCGTTATAAGCACATCACGGGGTGCGTTGGCCAATTCATTGACAACGTTGGCTTTAACTTGCTTATATAGAGCGGGTACTACCTGTGCGAGAGGGGGCAACCTGTGCGAGATGGGGCAACCTGTGCGAGAGGGGGCAAAGTTCGTAACGTGGCTCGAGCACTTCCACGAGGTGCTGAAACCCCCTATTTTTCTCAACCGCTATAAACAAACCTGTCGCGCTTGTCATGTCTTTGGCCTGGTCAGAATCAGCTGTGAAGGGCTGCTTGAATGCAGATGGGAGACCGTTGTGGTGTTGGCAGCTGCATAGGCTATTCTCGTTGAACAGTGGCCACGTACTTTTTCTGTTCTTCGCTGTTGGAATCGACTGGGAAGACCAAAATGTTCTCAAACTGGAAATTTAAAACGATGATGTTGAATCCTCCTGGTTTATTGATCCCACCACTCACCATCGTACAGAACTAGTTCCCGGCTGCGCCTCAAAAGGACAGTGTGAAATGCAGCAATGGCGAAAGGTGCAAAAAGATGTCCGCAGCCATGTAATTACCACAAATGGCTTGTTTGTGAAGTTCGCCATATTGTACGTCGCTCTCTTATTCTTTTGTTGTATCGGTATTAGTACTGTATACATGATCCCAATTCTAGCTCCACGACGGACACTTTATTTTTATTTTGTTTTTATGAAAAAGTTGATTGTGCTGATTTACTGGCACATTGAATGATGTTGTGCACCATAGTTTAAGAACTCAATGGGTAGTGCTAAAAACAATGACGTCGTAGAAGAATTCCTCCGTCTTTATGCACCTTCACCATTTCAGCATTTCATGTTGATTACAACATGTGTACAGGTTCTAGTTGTTTCAATGTAATAGCCTGAAATGTTTTTAGCTCAGATTCACTCGAGGCATACAACACATCATAGGCATAGCCTATAGGCCTAGTGTGTTGTTCACAATACGGATTGAACCTAAGTCCCTGTACTGAACGGTTCTGTAGAATATGTGTACTGTTTCCCCTCTAGTGAGCAGGCCCAGCTACATCCTTTAGGATCTGAAGGGAGAAATGGGCTTTACCTAGGTGGGTTGTTGGGAAGAGGTGATGTCAAGTGGGAACTATTGTGCCCAGCCAGAGTTTGTTTACCAGTTCGTTTCTCCATTACCCACAGTTCAGTCACTTTATTTTTAGGGAACTAGTTTCGAGAATTTGCAACAACAACAAAATTGTTACCTTCCAGGATTTAGACTTGCTGGAGAGCTGGGAATGCTGCACTTCCAGGAATGTTGCTTCTGGTCCAAAAACAACTTCCAGACTAGTGGTTAGTGATTGGCAGCCTGGCGAGGGAGGGAAGGAGGGTGGGTTGCTAAAGAGGTGTGTTGGTTTGGGTAATCTCTTCAGTGTAGTTATGTGGCTCTGTTGCACACAGAGACATTATCCCTCTGACCTCCGTCTCATAGATGGACATACTGTAGGCCTTTGGTCTTCAGTAGACATGGATAGACCTTTGGTCTTCAGTAGTAAGTAGGCTAGAGACAGAGTTCCAGAATTCTGGTACATTTCCCCCCAAATCCCAGGTTTCCCTAAAATCCTGGTCAGAAGATTCCTGGAATCAGGGGGGAATAAGCGTGAAATCAGGAATCCCCAACCAGGACTTCCTGAAAACCTGGACATTTTGCAACCTGAGCTACACTGAAAAGTAGACGTTCAATGACGGTCTTCAGACTGAGAGATATTTATAACGGACAGTCACAGACATGTGTTCATGGTTTGCTGATTCCACTGAGTCATTGGGTATGGGACTGATTCATTCCCTGTGACACACAGTGGAGTGGAGGGAGGACTGACTGGACTGAGCCTTCAGTCATCCCTGTGACCATCATTCCTTCTTTCCTGGAGATCAAAGTCACTCTGCCACTAGTGAGAGTGTCTTTCCATCTGAGTGAGAGTGATAGGCTAGTGTCTTTCCATCACAGACGGAGGGAGAGAGTCTAAAGGTAATGACTGGAGGTCGATCGATTCATCGGCATGGACGATTTTAATTAGGGCCGATTTCAAGTTTTCATAACAATCGGTAAACTGCTTTTTGTGGACGCCGATTACATTGCAATCCATGAGGAAACTGCATGGCTACGCGAGTGCAGTGTCAAAAGGACCTTGTGGCTGCAAGGAGCCAATGTAAGTTGCTAGCTAGCATTAAACTGATCTTATAAAAATCAATCAATCTTCACATAATCACTAGTTAACTACACATGGTTGATTGATAATACTAGGTTAACTAGCTTGTCCTGCATTGCATATAATCAGCCTGTTAATTTATCATCGAATCACAGCCTACTTCAACTTCGCCAAACGGGTGATTATTTAACAAAAGCGCATTCGCGAAAAAAGCACTATCGTTGCACAAATGTACCCAACCATAAACATCAATGCCTTTCTTAAAATCAATACACAGAAGTAGATTTTTATAAACATGCATATTTAGTTCAAATAAATGCATGTTAGCTGGCAATATTAACTAGGGAAATTGTGTCACTTCTTCTCTTGCGTTCAGTGCAAGCAGAGTCAAGGTATATACAAAAGTTTGCGCCGCCTGGCTTGTTGCGAACTGTGTTTCTTCCTAACAAAGACCGTAATTAGTTTGCCAGAGTTTTACATAATTATGACATAACATTGAAGATTGTGCATTGTAACAGCAATATGTAGACTTAGGGTTGCCACCCATTCGACAAAATACGTAATGGTTCCGTATTTCACTGAAAGAATATATATTAGGTTAAAATTAAAGGGTTCATTCAGTATTATTGTAATTGTCATTATTACAAATATATATACAGTTGAAGTTTACATACACTTAGGTTGGAGTCATTAAACTAGTTTTTCAACCACTCCAAACATTTCTTGTTAACAAACTATAGTTTTGGCAAAGTCTACTTTGTGCATGACACAATTAATTAACTGTTTACAGACAGATTATTTCACTTATCCCAATGGTGCACTTCACAAAATAGATGGCATCATGAGGAGGGGAATTTATGTAGATATATTGAAGCAACATCTCAAGACATCAGTCAAGAAGTAAAACCTTGGTTGCAAATGGGTCTTCCAAATGGACAATGACCCCAAGCATACTTCCAAAGTTGTGGCAAAATGGCTTAAGGACAAAAAAGTCAAGGTATTGAAGTGGCCATCGCAAAGCCCTGACCTCAGTCCTATAGAAAATGTTTGGGCAGAACTGAAAAAGTGTGTGCGAGCAAGGCGGCCTACAAACCTGACTCGGTTACACCAGCTCTGTCAGGAGGAATGGGCCAAAATTCACCCAACTTATTGTGGGAAGCTTGTGGAAGGCTACAAGAAACATTTGACCCAAGTTAAATAATTTAAAGGCAATGCTACCGAATACTAATTGAGTGTATGGAAACGTCTGACCCACTGGGAATGTGATGAAAGAAATAAATAAAAGCTGAAATCATTCTTTCTACTATTATTCTGCCATTTCACATTCGTAACCTCTCTTGGGTATGTTGGGACGTTAGCGTCCCACCTCTTCAACAGCCAGTGAAACTGCTGGGCGCCAAATTCAAATACAGAAATACTCATAAAAATTCAGAAAACAAAACATATTTTACATAGGTTTAAAGATGAACGTCTTGTGAATCCAACCACGGTGTCAGATTTAAAAAATGCTTTACGGCGAAAGCATACCTTACGATTATTTGAGAACATAGCCCACTAGACAATTCATTACAAACAGTAACCAGCCAAGTAGAACAGAGTCAGAGTCAGAAACATTTATTGAGTAAATGAATGTTTCTTTTGTTCGATAAAGTCTCTTTATATACAAAAACCTTGCGCGTTTTCTTCAGTAATCCACAGGCTCAAACGCAGTCAAAACAGGAAGACAAAAAAATCAAAATTGTATCCGTAAAGTTCATAGAAACATGTCAAACGATGTTTATATTCAATCCTCTGGTTGTTTTTAGCCTAAATAATCGATAATATTTCAACCGGACAATAACGTCTTCAATTTAAAAGGTAAACAAGAATTGCTCTCTATCTGTCGAGCGCATGAAAAAGCTCTGCGACACTTTAGCGTCCAGTCATTCCGAATGCTCTTATTCCCTCATTTTTCAGAATACAAGCATGAAACTATTTCTAAAGACTGTTGACATCTAGTGGAAGGCATAGAAACTGCAGTTTGAGTCCTAAGTCAATGGATACTGTAATGGCATTGAATAGAAAACTACTTCTTGAATGGATTTTTCTCATGTTTTTGCCTGCCAAATCAGTTCTGTTATACTCACAGACACTATTTTAACAGTTTTGGAAACTTTAGAGTGTTTTCTATCCAAATCTACCAGTTATATGCATATCATATCTTCTGGGCCCGAGAAGCAGGCAGTTTAAATTGGGCATGCATTTCATCCAAAATTCCGAATGCTGCCCCCTACCCTAGTGAAGTTATAATAAAGTGTTGATCCAAACTGACCGGGAGCTTTTACTGGGATTAAATGTCAGGAATTGTGAAAAACTGACTTTATATATATTTGGCTACGGTGTATGTAAACTTCCGACTTCAACTGTATAAAAATCGGCCGATTTAATCGGTATCGGCTTTTTTTGGTCCTCCAATAATCGGTATCTCCGTTGAAAAATCATAATCGGTCGACCTCTAGTAATGACCCCCACTCTGACATCATCACCTCTGTCTGATTCAGGATGGCACCACTTAATTCCCTCCAAATGATCAATAAAGCTCCGTTCAGTTGTTTACACTACAGAAGGTACAGCTCATGGTCATGTTGGTCTACTAGTCTGGCTGTCCTCTAGCGCTCTACTAGTCTGGCTGTCGCCTAGCGCTCTACTAGTCTGGCTGTCCTCTAGCGCTCTACTAGTCTGGCTGTCCTCTAGCGCTCTACTAGTCTGGCTGTCCCCTAACGCTCTACTAGTCTGGCTGTCCTCTAGCGCTCTACTAGTCTGGCTGTCCTCTAGCGCTCTACTAGTCTGGCTGTCGCCTAGCGCTCTACTAGTCTGGCTGTCCTCTAGCGCTCTACTAGTCTGGCTGTCCTCTAGCGCTCTACTAGTCTGGCTGTCCCCTAACGCTCTACTAGTCTGGCTGTCCTCTAGCGCTCTACTAGTCTGGCTGTCCTCTAGCGCTCTACTAGTCTGGCTGTCCTCTAGCGCTCTACTAGTCTGGCTGTCCTCTAGCGCTCTACTAGCCTGGCTGTCCCCTAGCGCTCTACTAGCCTGGCTGTCCCCTAACGCTCTACTAGTCTGGCTGTCCTCTAGCGCTCTACTAGTCTGGCTGTCCTCTAGCGCTCTACTAGTCTGGCTGTCCTCTAGCGCTCTACTAGTCTGGCTGTCCTCTAGCGCTCTACTAGTCTGGCTGTCCCCTAACGCTCTACAAATCTGGCTGTCCTCTAGCGCTCTACTAGTCTGGCTGTCCCCTAACGCTCTACTAGTCTGGCTGTCCTCTAGCGCTCTACTAGTCTGGCTGTCCTCTAGCGCTCTACTAGTCTGGCTGTCCTCTAGCGCTCTACTAGTCTGGCTGTCCTCTAGCGCTCTACTAGTCTGGCTGTCCTCTAGCGCTCTACTAGTCTGGCTGTCCTCTAGCGCTCTACTAGTCTGGCTGTCCTCTAGCGCTCTACTAGTCTGGCTGTCCTCTAGCGCTCTACTAGTCTGGCTGTCCTCTAGCGCTCTACTAGTCTGGCTGTCCTCTAGCGCTCTACTAGTCTGGCTGTCCTCTAGCGCTCTACTAGCCTGGCTGTCCTCTAGCGCTCTACTAGTCTGGCTGTCCTCTAGCGCTCTACTAGCCTGGCTGTCCTCTAGTGCTCTACTAGTCTGGCTGTCCTCTAGCGCTCTACTAGTCTGGCTGTCCCCTAACGCTCTACTAGCCTGGCTGTCCTCTAGCGCTCTACTAGTCTGGCTGTCCCCTAACGCTCTACTAGTCTGGCTGTCCTCTAGCGCTCTACTAGTCTGGCTGTCCCCTAACGCTCTACTAGTCTGGCTGTCCTCTAGCGCTCTACTAGTCTGGCTGTCCCCTAACGCTCTACTAGTCTGGCTGTCCTCTAGCGCTCTACTAGCCTGGCTGTACTCTAGCGCTCTACTAGCCTGGCTGTCCTCTAGCGCTCTACTAGTCTGGCTGTCCTCTAGCGCTCTACTAGCCTGGCTGTCCTCTAGCGCTCTACTAGTCTGGCTGTCCCCTAACGCTCTACTAGTCTGGCTGTCCTCTAGCGCTCTACTCGTCTGGCTGTCCTCTATCGCTCTACTCGTCTGGCTGTCCTCTATCGCTCTACTAGCCTGGCTGTCCTCTAGCGCTCTACTAGTCTGGCTGTCCCCTAACGCTCTACTAGTCTGGCTGTCCTCTAGCGCTCTACTAGCGCTCTCTGCCTGGTGGAATAGTGGTTACGTTAGTGATGGCATTTCTCTCTGCCTAGTGGAATAGTGGGTACGTTAGTGATGGCATTTCTCTCTGCCTAGTGGAATAGTGGGTACGTTAGTGATGGCATTTCTCTCTGCCTAGTGGAATAGTGGGTACGTTAGTGTTGGCATTTCTCTCTGCCTGGTGGAATAGTGGGTACGTTAGTGATGGCATTTCTCTCTGCCTAGTGGAATAGTGGGTACGTTAGTGATGGCATTTCTCTCTGCCTAGTGGAATAGTGGGTACGTTAGTGATGGCATTTCTCTCTGCCTAGTGGAATAGTGGGTACGTTAGTGATGGCATTTCTCTCTGCCTAGTGGAATAGTGGGTACGTTAGTGTTGGCATTTCTCTCTGCCTGGTGGAATAGTGGGTACGTTAGTGATGGCATTTCTCTCTGCCTAGTGGAATAGTGGGTACATTAGTGATGGCATTTCTCTCTGCCTAGTGGAATAGTGGGTACGTTAGTGATGGCATTTCTCTCTGCCTAGTGGAATAGTGGGTACGTTAGTGATGGCATTTCTCTCTGCCTAGTGGAATAGTGGGTACGTTAGTGATGGCATTTCTCTCTGCCTAGTGGAATAGTGGGTACGTTAGTGATGGCATTTCTCTCTGCCTAGTGGAATAGTGGGTACGTTAGTGATGGCATTTCTCTGCCTAGTGGAATAGTGGGTACGTTAGTGATGGCATTTCTCTCTGCCTAGTGGAATAGTGGGTACGTTAGTGATGGCATTTCTCTCTGCCTAGTGGAATAGTGGGTACGTTAGTGATGGCATTTCTCTCTGCCTGGTGGAATAGTGGGTACGTTAGTGATGGCATTTCTGTCTGACTAGGGGAAAGGAACCCTGGGATTTAGTCAAGAATGCACAGAAAAGTCTCCTCATCCGCTGACGTTAATCTAAATCACACACACACACACACACACACACACACACACACACACACACACACACACACACACACACACACACACACACACACACACACACACACGCCTCTTCTGCTTCTCTAGTGTTAATCCTAAATCAACACACACACACACACACACACACACACACACACACACACACACACACACACACACACGCCTCTTCTGCTTCTCTAGTGTTAATCCTAAATCAATCACCATACGCACACGCACACACACACACACACACACCTCTCCTTCTCTAGTGTTAATTTAAATCAGTAATCTCCCACACTTTGTTTTTGCCCAACTGGAAAATGGTGATGGTAGGAATGAGCCCTCCATTTAGTTGTCAAAAGGGATTCAAACCAAATGTGTTCTTGTTTATCAGCTAGACAGACTGGGTGGAAGCCTGGGTGCTGTTATATAAATGGTCTTTATGTTGGTCCTAATACAGACTGTTTTCTTTGTTCGGATGCCCCCTTTCTCATTCTTCTCATCTTGAAGCAATAGTGCAGGGTTTCCCAAACTCGGTCCTGGGGCACCCCCTGGGTGCATGTTTTGTTTTTTCCATAGCACTACACAGCTGATTCAAATAATCAAAGATTGATGATGAGTTGGTTATTTGAATCAGCTGTGTAGTGCTAGGACAAAAACCAAACCGAGTTTGGGAAACCCTGCAATAGGCTATTGGATGTCACCTTGTCTAAACTCCCTAGACTGATAAAATAGTACTGAAGTACTATTTGAGAAGGTCCGGTCATACACATTTCCTAGGTGGCAAAGGTCCGGATGGGTATTGTCATTGATCGGCATAGTAACAATTCCCCACCTCGCAACCCCAAACTGTTTTAAAATGTTGCCGTTTTAAAGCAATTTTGACAGGTCTTAAGTGTGTTCATATGATACGAGGCCCGGCTGTTCCCAAAAAAATATTATTTGATCCGGACCTGGCTGCTATTCCACCAATATTGGAATATTCTTAGTTAGCAGCTAGTTCCTGACTACAGTGATATTACTTTGCTTTCAGTTTGTTGCTTTTTGTCCGTCCTCTGTGTTCACATCTGTGTTGATATGTAGCCTACTATCAATCAATGCCCTACAAATGCACACTGACTACGCTAGGCTATATCACCTCTAGGATAACAAGGAAAAGGGAAGGGAGAGAATTTCATTCTCACATGCAACTCTTGGTTGCCTAATTATTAGTGTTCTTGCCCATAAAAAATGACAAAGTAATATATTTTTTTGCAAAGAAAAATGAAGTCATCCTCTTCCCCAAATTCCATGCTGCAATCCTCCTGTTATTCCTGCAGCCAAGGCATTCCAGCCACTGTGAGAAGGAAGAGGTCAGCGGAGCGGAAAAAGTGAGGCGCGCTCCCTCCTTCCCGGTGGCTGGAGA
Organism: Salvelinus alpinus; assembly: GCF_045679555.1. Classification (NCBI taxonomy): domain Eukaryota; kingdom Metazoa; phylum Chordata; class Actinopteri; order Salmoniformes; family Salmonidae; genus Salvelinus; species Salvelinus alpinus. The sequence continues at coordinate 23,623,406 of NC_092114.1, forward strand.
GAGCGAGAGAGACCTGTGCTTTTTCCTCCACCAACCGCAGCTGGTCTGCGCTCTCAGCATTACCATCTTATTTTAACCCCTCCTACCTCCTGGCCTCACCAAAACTGTGGTCTGGGGGCCCTAACAAAGACTGTTGTCTGGGGGACCCAACCAAAACTGTAGTCTGGGGGACCCAACCAAAACTGTAGTCTGGGGGCCCCAACCAAAACTGTAGACTGGGGGCCCCAACAAACTGTAGTCTGGGGGCCCCAACCAAAACTGTAGTCTGGGGGCCCCAACCAAAACTGTAGTCTGGGGGCCCCAACCAAAACTGTAGGCTGGGGGCCTTAACCAGAGCTGTAGGCTGGGGGCTAGTGCTGAGCAATTAGTGTGTGCGTGCGTGTGCGTGCGCACACAGTGGCAAGAAAAAGTATGTGATCCCTTTCGAATTACCTGGATTTCTGCAGAAATTGGTCTGATATTCATCTAAGTCACAATAATAGACAAACATAGTGCGCTTAAACTAATAACACACAAATGATTGTATTTTTCTTGTCTATATTGAATACATAATTTAAATATTCACAGTTTAGGTTGGAAAAAGTATGTGAACCCCGAGGCAAATTACTTCTCCAAAAGCTAATTGGAGTCAGCTAACCTGGATTCCAATCAATGAGATGAGATTGGAGATGTTGGTTAGAGCTACCTTTCCCTTAAAACACTCACAAAATTTGAGTTTGCTGTTCACAAGAGGCATTGCCAGATGTGAACCATGCCTCGAACAAAGGAGTTCTCAGAAGACCCAAGATTAAGAATTGTTGACTTGCATAAAGCTGGAAAGGGTTACAAAAGTATCTCTAAAAGCCTTGATGTTCATCAGTCCACGGTAAGACAAATTGTCTGTTAATGGAGAAAGTTCAGCACTGTTGCTACTCTCCCTAGGAGTGGCCGTCCTGCAAAGATGATTGCAAGAGCACAGCGCAGAATGCTTAATGAGGTTAAGAAGAATCCTAGAGTGTCAGCTAAAGACTTACAGAAATCTCTGGAACATGCTAACATCTCTGTTGGCGAGTCTACGATACGTAAAACACTAAACAAGAATGGTGTTCATGGGAGGACACCACGGAAGAAGCCACTGCTGTCCAAAAAAAACATTGCTGCACGTCTGAAGTTTGCAAAGGTGCAGCTGGATGTTCCACAGCGCTACTGTGAAAATATTCTGTGGACAGATGAAACTACAGTTGAGTTGTTTGGAAAGAACATACAACATTATGTGTGGAGAACAAAAGGTACAGCACACCTCATCCCAAGTGAAAAGTATGTTGGAGGGAGCATCATGTTTTGGGGCTGCTTTGCTGCCTCAGGGCCTGGACAGCTTGCCATCATCAACGGAAAAATGAATTCCAAAGTTTATCAAGACATTTTGCAGGAGAATGTAAGGCTATCTGTCCTCCAAATGAAACTCAACAGAAGTTGGGTGATGAAACAGGACAACGACCCAAAACACAGAAGTAAATCAACAGAATGGCTTCAACAGAAGGAAAATACGCCTTCTGGTCCTGACCTCAACCCGATTGAGATGCTGTGGCATGACCTCAAGAGAGCGGTTCACATCAGACATTACAAGAATATTGCTGAACTGTGAGAACATGAAAATGTATAATTGTTTGTGTGTTATTAGTTTAAGCAGACTGTGTTTGTCTGTTGTTGTGACCTAGATGAAGTGTGTGTCTGTGTCTGTGTGTGTGTGTACACTATTGGTCAAAAGTTTTAGAACACATTTTCATTCAAGGGTTTTTCATTATTTTTACTATTTTCTACATTGTAGAATAATAATGAAGACATAAACTATGAAATACCACATATGGAATCATGTAGTAACCAAAAGAGTGTTAAACTAATCAAAATATATTTTATATTTATTACTGCATTGTCGGAACTATTACTGCATTGTCGGAACTAGAAGCACAAGCATTTCGCTACACTCACATTAACATCTGCTAACCATGTGTATGTGACAAATAAAATTTGATTTTGATTTGATTTTTGTATTTGAGATTCTTCAAATAGCCACCGTTTGCCTTGATGACTGCCAAGAGTGTGCAAAGCTTTCTCTCAACCAGCTTCTTGAGGTAGTCAACTTTCAACCCAGAGCATATCGGAATACTTAAAAAAATCTCCGGATTTCTACCGCAAGCTCTGAACCTTTACACTGGATCATCGCAGCTAGCTAGCTGCTATCCGAGTGGCTACTCTTGGCTAACGTCTCTGTCCCAAAGCAAGCACCAGTTAGCCTGAAGTTAGCCTCGAGCTAGGCCCATCTCCCGGCTAGCCGAAGTGATCTATCAGACAATTCCTGGGCTTCAATACCTCTTTTGCAAATTGGCCTGGACCCTTTGCTGCCGACACGGAGCTCCGCCGATCCATCACGACTGGTCTGCCGTTGCGACATCCCCCTATGGCCCATCTGCTAACCCCGGCCTGCTAGCTGTCTGAATCAGTGTCTCCAGCTCGCCTAGCTACTCACTGGACCCTATGATCGCTCGGCTACACATGCCTCTCCCTAATGTCAATATGTCTTGTCTATTGCTGTTTTGGTTAGTGATTTTTGTCTTATTTCACTGTAGAGCCTCCAGCTCTGCTCAATATGCCTTTAGCTCGCCCTTTTGTTCCACTTGCCCACACATGCGGTGACCTCACCTGGCTTAAATCGTGCCTCTAGAGACAAAACCTCTCTCATCGTCACTCAATGCCTAGGTTACCTCCACTGTACTCACATCCTACCATACCCATGTCTGTACATTACGCCTTGAATCTATTCTTCCGCGTCCAGAAATCTGCTCCTTTTACTCTGTTCCGAACACACTAGACGACCAGTTCTTATAGCCTTTAGCCGTACCCTTATCCTACTCCTCCTCTGTACCTCTGGTGATGTAGAGGTTAACCCAGGCCCTGCAGCCCCTAGCAGCACTCCCATTCCCCAGGCGCTCTCATTTGTTGACTTCTGTAACCGTAAAAGCCTTGGTTTCATGCATGTTAACATTAGAAGCCTCCTCCCTAAGTTTGTTTTTATTCACTGCTTTAGCACACTCCACCAACCCAGTCTGAATCCTGGCTTAGGAAGGCCACCAAAAATCCTGATGTTTCCATCCCTAACTATAACATTTTCCGACAAGATACAACTGCCAAAGGGGGCGGATTTGCAATCTACTGCAGAGATAGCCAAACAATTCGAGCTTCTACTTTTAAAAATCCACTTTTCCAGAAACATGTCTCTCACTGTTACCGCTTGTTATAGACCCCTTTCAACCCCCAGCTGTGCCCTGGACACCATATGTGAATTGATTGCCCTCCATCTATCCTTAGAGTTTGTACTGTTAGGTGACCTAAACTGGGACATGCCTAACACCCCTGCTGTCCTACAATCTCAGCTAGATTCCCTCAATCTCACACATGTGATCAATGAACCCACCAGGTACAACCCTAAATCTTGGGCATCCTGACCAACTTGCCCTCTAAATACACCTCTGCTGTCTTCAACCAGGATCTCAGCAATCACTGCCTCATTGCCTGCATGCGTAATGGGTCTGTGGTCAAACGACCACCCGTCATCACTGTCAAACGCTCCCTAAAACACTTCAGCGAGCAGTCCTTTCTGGGCCGTGTATCCTGGAAGGATAGTGACCTCATCCTGTCAGTAGAGGATGCCTGTTTGCTCTTTTAAAGTGCCTTCTTCACCATCTTAACTTATGGTGGGACGGTAGCGTCCCACCTGGCCAACATCCGGTGAAATTGCAGAGCGCGAAATTCAAACTACAGAATTATAAATATTTAACTTTAATAAAATCACAAGTGTAATACATCAAAATAAAGCTTAACTTCTTGTTAATCCAGCCGCTGTGTCAGAGTTCAAAAAGGCTTTACGGCGAAAGCACACAATGCGATTATCTGAGGACAACGCCCCTCATACAAAAGCATGAAAACATATTTCAACCGATATAATAAAGTGAACTAATAAGTGCCTTTGATCTTCTTCTGTTGGCACTCCAAAAGGTCCCAGTTACATCACAAATGGTCCTTTTGTTCAATAATGTCCTTCTTTATATCCATAAAAACTCAGTTTAGCTGGCGCGCTTCAGTCTATAATCCACCCAGTTTCCCTCCATCAAAATGCATACAAAATTCATCCCAAACGTTACTAATAAACTTTTCCAAACAAGTCAAACAACGTTTATAATCAAACCTTAGGTACCCTAATATGTAAATAAATGATACAATTTAAGACGGAGAATCGTTATTATCTTTACCGGAGAAAAATACCAAAGAACGCGCTCTCTTCCACACGCTTGGAAACACTACAGCCAAAATGGGAGCCACCTAGAAAAACTACAATTTCTGGCTCATTCTTCCAAAAACCAGCCTGAAACTCTTTCTAAAGACTGTTGGCATCTAGTGGGAGCCCTAGGAACAGCATTCTGGGAGGATTTCGCCTTATAATAAAAGTGACAGCCATTGAAAACATTGGTAGGCTGATTTTTTTTGGGGGGGGGGGGTGGTTTGTCCTCGGGGTTTCGCCTGCCATATCAGTTTTGTTATACTCACAGACATAATTTTAACAGTTTTAGAAACGTTAGAGTGTTTTCTATCCAAATCCACCAATTATATGCATATCCTAGCCCCTGGGCCTGAGTAACAGGCAATTTACTTTGGGCACGCTTTTCATCCGGATGTGAAAATACTGCCTTCTACCCAAGAGAGGTTAAATAAACATGGCCCATTCAAAAAAAAATAATATAATAATAATTTAGAACTAAGAACAGATATAGCCCTTGACTGCCCTTGACCAGCACAAAAACATTCTGTGGCGTTCTGCATTAGCATCGAATAGCCCCAGCGATATGCAACTTTTCAGAAAAGTCAGGAACCAATATACTCAGTCAGTTAGGAAAGCTAAGGCTAGCTTTTTCAAAGAGAAATTTGCTTCCTGTAGCACTAATTCCAAAACGTTTTGGGACACTGTAAAGTCCATGGGGAATAAGAGCACCTCCTCCCAGTGCATGCTCTTCAACCGATTGCTGCCCGCACCCTCCCGCCCGACTAGCATCACTACTCTGGACGGTTCTTACCTAGAATATGTGGACAACTACAAATACCTAGGTGTCTGGGTAAATTCTCCTTCCAGACTCACATCTCCAATCCAAAATTAAATCTAGAATCTGCTTCCTATTTTGCAACAAAGCCTCCTTCACTCATGCTGCCAAACATACCCTCGTAAAACTGACTATCCTACCGATCCTTGACTTCGGCGATATAATTTACAAAATAGCCTCCAACACTCTACTCAGAAAACTGGATGTAGTCTATTACTGTTCCATCTGTTTTGTCACCAAAGCCCCATATACTTCCCACCACTGCAACCTGTATGCTCTCGTTGACTGGCCCTCACTACATATTCGTCACCAAACTCACTGGCTCCAGGTCATCTATAAGTCTTTGCTAGGTAAATCCCCAACTTATCTCAGCTCACTAGTCACCATAGCAACACCCACCCGTAGCACGTGCTCCAGCAGGTATATTTCATTGGTCATCCCCAAAGCCAACACTTCCTTTTGCCGCCTTTCCTTCCAGTTCTCTGCTGCCAGTGACTGGAACGAATTGCAAAAATCACTGAAGCTGGACTCTTATATCTCCCCCTCTAACTTTAAGCATCAGCTGTCAGAGCAGTGTACCGATCACTGTACCTGTACATAGCCCATCTGTAAATAGCACACCCAACTACCTCATCCCCATATTGTTTTAATTTACTTTTCTGCTGTTTTGCACACCAGTATTTCTACTTGCTCATCTATCACTCCAGTGTTAATGCTAAATTGTAATTATTTCACCTCTATGGCCTATTTATTGCCGACCTCCCTACTCTTCTACATTTGCACACACTGTACATAGATTTTTCTATTATGTTACTGACTGTATGTTTGTTTGTTTAACTCTGTTGTTTTTGTCGCACTGCTTTGCTTTATCTTGGCCAGGTCGCAGTTGTAAATGAGAACTTGTTCTCAACTGGCCTACCTGGTGAAATAAAAACATCTCTGTCCGAGCCGGAAAGAACCGGCGCAATGGAGTATGGTCATTGTAGTTAATTACTCATTTTATTATTTTCCCTCCCTCCCTCAGTGTTATTGATCGTTTTAGTTGAGAGTTCTGAAGTTTTGGGACCTGGTAGAGTTGGTTGGCCTGTCTATGGCAGGCTGAGCGCCACCTCATGCCAGCTACGCGCCCTGGCGAACGTGCATCCTGGTTGGCATAATCAGAGGTGTGGATGAAGGCAAGCCTAGAATGCTATTCTAATTGGACCTGCTGTCCCATTGGCATGTGTTTGCCAATGGTTTTCTTTCCACTCCTGAGGCCGGTTCCAAACCAAATGCCATACAACACGGATGCATGGCAGTTCTGCATTCTTCAAACGTATTGTTCTCATTGAAAACAATTGGCGTAGCAGATTTATTTGGTGCATAATTTAGTCTGGTTTTCAAGCACTCTAAATACTTACTGGGAGCTGAACCAAGTACCATAGAAGTCATGATTCAGTTATGATCGGCCCATTGGTCCTATCTAATTTCATGGTGTCATCACCCGTCCTCATGTTGTCTTTCCCCATAGGCCTGTGAGAAGTGATTTCCTTACACTTTAAGAGAAAGAGGTGGCTAAGCATGCTCAATTCTCAAATGATAGATGACTTGATAATAGTGATGACAGGACTGTACAGTGATCAGGCTGGTTGACTTATCACAGTGTAGTGTTACTCAATGGCCAGCCAGTTAGACCCACGGTGTGGCCCCAGTGTTGAGGAGGGAGGGGGTCACACACATACACTGGGAGTGAAGGGGGTCAGAGAGGGCTTTTTTTAAGAGTGGGTCCTGCTGAAAAGGAGAGGTGTCATGTTGCACTCCGCCCGCTGTAAGATCTATGAGAATGCTGAGGTGTCTGTTTGATGTTGTCATCTCGTTAAGACACTGGATTGGGTGTGCTGGCTGGGACACACTAGCTGAAACATTGTAAAGAAAGAACCTACCTGAGAGGGGCAAAGTTTTAATAAATATTAGACCACCAACACCCTCCATTTAAACCTCCATCTGTACTGGATAACACCCTCAGCCGAACCTGTTGATCTGGGATGAATACGGTTGAACATGGTTACTTGGACAGGAGGGGGACCTGATCCTATATCAGCACTCCTACTGTGAGAGGCTTTATAAATACAGGCCCTGGTCCTCTCCTCCCTTCCCTCCCTTCCCACTCTGTCCCTCCACCAAAGCACCATTTTGTGCCTTGAGGTCCATTCAAAGCAGGCCTCTCTATCCAATCTAATGACATTTTCCATGGAAGTCTCCTCACCCTGACAGAACCCAGCCTGGCTGACTGACACTTAATAAAGCCCAGTGTTTGGCTGGCCGATTGAAAGCAGGTGGTGCACTGCAGTCTCTACTCTCTCTGTATGGAGTCAAGTCTTGTGTGTCCCTATCTGTGCTGTCCCGGTCGAGACACACGCACACATACGCGTGCACATACAGACGAGACACACACACACACACACACACACACACACACACACACACACACACATACTGTCCAGTTATGAGTGTGTTGGACTAGACAGTCGCAGCCCTCTCGGGCCCACAGCATTGACCAGTCCAGCAGTCACTCCCTGCAGTCACAGCCTGACACTCAGTCCTGACATCCCAGCTTAACAGCAGCCAGCCAGGCGACAACAAGCAGCCTTTTGTAAGTGCTGAAAAAACATTGGGTAAAGCCAGCTAATACACTCCGGGTCAATATAAGAATAGCCCTACTGTACGTTCTCCTTCCCATTCAGGATGAATGGGCTATGATGAATGGACAGAGTGGTCTTGGCATCATGACTGTGTGATGGTAGAGTATGAGTAAGCAGTCTTTGTTCTTCTGTTTTTGGCCGTGCAGCATTTCTGGTGAAAGTAAATGTCAGGGCATTCATACTTCTTGCGCTTCGCGAGCAGCGCAGAGTTCTTGAGCAGAGCTGTTGTCAAGGAAGTGACTTTGTGTTTATACAGGACCTCCCACCCCATCCTACCGTCAACCAATCATGTCAATGCGGAGCTATGCAGAGCCCTCCGCGTTGTTACAAAATTTGAGAGGCGCACGGCAATGTGGTACGGAGGTCAATACGGCCTCCACAATCCTCCAGAGGCTCCGCAATTGCGTCACACCCTCCATACGGAGTCTCCGACCACATTTTCGGCTCAACCATAAATTGTCTTTAACTCCCGCTGGCTCTTGTCAACTCTGGGATTCGACGCTATTGTTCTTAGTCTATTTGAAATGTATTATTTCGGGCTGAATCCTATTGGGTTGTCATATGGGCCTGCTAGTTTCTGTTATACAATTCTTGTGTGTATTGGAGTCATCCTTACCGTAGTAAAAAAATAAACGGATGCGTTCGAAAGTTCAGATTAAGAAAACAGGAGTCAACATTCTGCCGACACATCGGAACAATAATCCATAAATCACTATTCTAACCCATCTCGTTGAATCTCATTTGCTTCGCTCGCTTCCTCCCTCGGCGCATTGGAAGGAGGTGAGAGCCCACTCTCCGGTGAAACTCGATCCTGTGGACCGAAACTATCGCTTGCCCAGAAGTCGTCTGTGTGATTCTGGAGCTCGTGAAATGGAACATTTGTCTGTCGTTGGCCCTGTTCCGCTCTCTCTCCTCCAGTTCTCCAGGCCCCAGTGAAGCAGAAAGGCAGTGGTGTGAGAGGCAGGCCAGGGGGGCTGGGGCTGGCCATCAGGCCAGGTGGGTGTCATCACCCAGGCTGAGCAACACAAGGCTGTCCTGGTGGGGGGCTGGCTGGTCCTTCTCTTCTGAGTGCTTCTCCTCTGTTTAGTAGTTTACTGTAGCTTTAAGTGAAGTGCCTGGGTCTAGTACAGTGTAGCTTTAAGTGAAGTGCCTGGGTCTAGTACAGTGTAGCTTTAAGTGAAGTGCCTGGGTCTAGTACAGTGTAGCTTTAAGTGAAGTGCCTGGGTCTAGTACAGTGTAGCTTTAAGTGAAGGGCCTGGGTCTAGTACAGTGTAGCTTGTTGTGAAGAGCCTGGGTCTAGTACAGTGTAGCTTGTTGTGAAGGGCCTGGGTCTAGTACAGTGTAGCTTGTTGTGAAGGGCCTGGGTCTAGTACAGTGTAGCTTGTTGTGAAGGGCCTGGGTCTAGTACAGTGTAGCTTGTTGTGAAGGGCCTGGGTCTAGTACAGTGTAGCTTGTTGTGAAGGGCCTGGGTCTAGTACAGTGTAGCTTGTTGTGAAGGGCCTGGGTCTAGTACAGTGTAGCTTGTTGTGAAGGGCCTGGGTCTAGTACAGTGTAGCTTGTTGTGAAGGGCCTGGGTCTAGTACAGTGTAGCTTGTTGTGAAGAGCCTGGGTCTAGTACAGTGTAGCTTGTTGTGAAGAGCCTGGGTCTAGTACAGTGTAGCTTGTTGTGAAGAGCCTGGGTCTAGTACAGTGTAGCTTGTTGTGAAGAGCCTGGGTCTAGTACAGTGTAGCTTGTTGTGAAGAGCCTGGGTCTAGTACAGTGTAGCTTGTTGTGAAGGGCCTGGGTCTAGTACAGTGTAGCTTGTTGTGAAGAGCCTGGGTCTAGTACAGTATAGCTTGTTGTGAAGAGCCTGGGTCTAGTACAGTGTAGCTTGTTGTGAGTGTACTGCAAGTCCAAGTTCAGGTGCTTTGTCTTGCCATAGAATAGGCCGAATTAATGTGCAGACCAGGCACATCAATGCGAGAGATGCAGTTAGCTGCATACGTCTTTGGATGTGGTTATTGGACCGGCAGATCTAAAGGTATCGTTATGCCTAGAGATGGAACGGCCTGGTTACGGGTAGGGTTGGGGATAGTAAGTTAGGTTAAAGGTTACGTCAAGGGCTAAGGTTAGGCGTAGGGTTAGCAAACCACTGTACGGAACCATTGACAATCTGCCGGCTATATCACTGCCTACATGTTTTGTTCTTGAGTAGCATGTAGTTGTCTCCATAGGCTGATAGCTCACTAGAGATTTGATCTCAGCAAACAACCAGCGAGGGTGACCTTTATAGAGGTCCCCCATTAACAACCAGCCTGTTAGATAATGTGTTCCAGACAAGGAAATGTCACATTAGTTTTTCTCCTGTTTCTGTTCTTCCGGCTCCCTTGGTTATCTGCAGTAATACTTGCATGAACTTCAACACTGTGGGCCAACAAATCCACTAACTTGCAAAGAGGAGATACTGCTAGCACAATTGAAGTGTCCGTGCTTATTCACAGTCTGGAATAGGCTGATGTTGGCATGACCCTTATCATACAACAGACACCACCTCCTCCACCTCACTCAGAGGTAGTTCTATAGAGCAGGGCCAATGCCCATTCAGTGTGTGTGTAATGAGTGGGGGCTTTGAGGATGGGCACTGTGTGTGTGGAAGGGGTCTACCCAGCTGGCTGTGGCTGTGAGAAAAAGCGTGACACGGCTGCCCACTCCCTCCTAATTGGATCTGGTAGGGGTGTTTTTATTGAAATCACTCACAGGTGCAGGCCCCACTTTAAAGTGGCTCACTACTTCTGAGAGCTTTCAGCTGTCGTGTGTGTGTGTGTGTGTGTGTGTGTGTGTGTGTGTGTGTGTGTGTGTGTGTGTGTGTGTGTGTGTGTGTGTGTGTGTGTGTGTGTGTGTGTGTGTGTGTGTGTGTGTGTGTGTGTGTGTGTGTGTGTGTGTGTGTGTGTGTGTGTGTGTGTGTGTACGCACCCACCCATGTGAGTCGGTGTGTGTGTGTATTATTTCTCAGACAAAGACATTTATTTTTTTCAGACTGTACCCATTTGGTTTAATAAGTCCTATCGTCTAAGAACAGGTTTGTAGTCCTACCGCCAGTTTGTGAATGAGAACGGGATGTAGAATGAGCTGAGGTATTTTTACCAGGCCAGGCCTGCACCTGTAACCCACCTTACCCCCCCCCCCCAAGGCCTCATCCAGCGAAAGGTATTCATAAAGGGAGGAAAATGGGACAAGTATGATGAGGGTGAGAGTGTTTCCAGGCCAGAAAAATTGTACTCTACTCCCATAGCATTATAATCCGCTATTTATTCCACTCGCCCAGAGTAAAAAAAAAAAAAAACAACAATTAAAGTGATATGAAGGACTGTAACAGCCCTGAGCAAGCAATCTAATGGGAAGACAAACACCTTGTCCTCAAGTGTTGTTAAACAAGGTTATTGAACATGTCCTTCTCTTCCTCCCTCTTTTCTGTCCTAGGACATTCGTAACACGGTGGGCAACGTTCCCATGGAGTGGTACCAGGACTACCCTCACATCGGGTATAACCTGGACGGGAAGAAGATCTTTAAGCCCATCAGAAGCAAAGACGAGCTGGATGAGTTCCTGGACAAGATGGAGAACCCAGACTACTGGTGAGATGACAAGGAGCAGATTAGCTCTCTCTCCAACACCCTCTCTCTAACGCACGCTCGCTCTTCTTTCTCTGTGCTTTTGTTCTGGGAGAAGAGTATCTGTGAACCTGTTTTCACATCTGGTCTCTCCCTCCATCTCCCCCTCCACCAGGCGTACGGTTCATGACAAGACGACAGCCTCAGACATTCGTCTGACAGACGAGCAGGTGGACCTGGTACACCGCCTCCAGAAGGGTCAATTTGGCGACGTCAACTTCAACGAGTACGAGGTAAAGACTGCCCTCTCACTGCCTGTATCAGGGTCCTATTCATTTGGGCCAAACGTAGCAACACGTTTTTTTACAGAAAAGTAAACAAGTGTTTCTTATTGGACCAATTCTGCTACTCCCTCTCTGTTTCAGTCCATATTTATTTTAATTTTTTTGGTGCCTAGTGAATACGACCCAGTTTTCACTGTGTTGACGGCTGGCTGCTCTGTTTTGTTAAATGACTGAGCAGATAATGGCTAAAGCATAGCAGCCATTAGAGCAAACTAGACCTCAGTTCATTAGCCCATCCACTTATGTTCTCCACATAACCCAAACCTCGTCTGCACTCCACTCCTCGTCACTTAGAACAAGTCAGCCGAAAGCAAACCTGGGTTCAAATACAATCAGAAATCATTTCAGATACTTTAGCTGTGATTTTATTGAGTTGCGTGTTGCAATGGAACCAATAGAAATGTCCAGCAATTGCAAACCCCGCCCAACTGGCACTGCAGGCAGACGGGAGCAAACGCTCAAAGTATTTGCCAGATTTCATATAGTAGTTGAACCCATGTCTGGAGAGGAGTGAGTTCTCCTGTGCTGCAGTTAACAAGGTTTGCGGGAGACGTTTAAATGAATAGTGTTGAATTAAGAAGCCACTGCTGTAGTGTCTAGAATCTAGATGGTGTCATGGCTATCATGGAATCTCGTTAATGCCGGAGTTATTACAGAATCATATTAACTAATTTGTCAGGTGCAAAAACAAGTGTTTTTAAACTTTTAACACGAGGACTGTAAAATAAGAATATAGCAGGCTAACTCTGTAATGTCGTCATCAGCTACCTGTCTTGGACTTTGGTGGTCCAATGATTCCAGTCCACAGTAATTGGGCTGTCTATTAAACTATGGGTTCCCAGACGTTTGTTTCACAAGGGTCTGTCTTCAATCCTAGCAGACCTTGTTTACTTCAGACTTCAGGCTGTGTTCCAAATGTATTTAGCTTATTCTGATATTTTTTTATTTATTATTGTGTCTTGTTTTGTATTGCTAGATATTACTGCACTGTTGGCGCTAAATAACATAAGTGTTTCGCTGCACCTGCGATAACATCTGCAAACTGTGTACGCGACCAATAAACGATCTCTTTTTCTCTCTCATAAACGCTGTGTTTATCTTTTAGTCGTCAGTGGACTTCTTCACGAACGAGGTCATGATTCATCCGGTGACTAACAGGCCCCAGGACAAACGGAGCTTCATCCCCTCACTCATAGAGAAGGAGAAGGTAGGTGTCTTTCTTTCTTACACACTGTCTCTGTCTACCTCTTTCAAACTCTCTTTCTTACTCTCTCTGTCTACCTCTCTCTCAAACGCTTTTTCTCTCTCAAACTCTCTATTTTTCTCCCGCTCTCTCTCTCCCCATTCTAAATACCTCTCTGTTCCTCTCTGCTCACTCAACAGCTTCATGTTTTATGCTGTTAATATATATTTACAATAAATATATAGCAGGCGTTACCACCAGTTTGAATCCTAACTGCTCACACATGTGTGGCGTTAGAATGTAATGATCCCCGCATAGTTTTTCAAGTGGAAGCGGAGGTGAAATTGTGTTATAATGGGGGTTCTGAAATTGGAGGCTTCGAGACGTTAGAGACCCCCCCAAACCCTCAACAATAAAAAGATAGAAACCGTAGCTTTATTAGCCCAGCAATACTTTTTATTAATGTCGGTTTGGTTCTATTCCACTCATTAATCAAGTTAGTCTTTTAGATTTTACGAAGCAGAGCAAATTCTCCCCCATTTTAATACTGTTTGATTGAATCTTTGTACGTTCGTTTTAGACATGTGTTTACGCAAACACACACACACTTAAGTTTCACCACTACTGTTGGCCTGTCTCTCTCTCTCCCAGGTTTCGAAGCTGGTCCATGCCATAAAGATGGGTTGGATCAAGCCCCGTAAGCCCAAAGAGCGCACCCCTCAGTACTACGACCTGTGGGCCAAGGAGGACCCCAACGCCATCCTGGGGCGCCACAAGATGCACGTCCCCGCACCCAAGAAGAGGCTGCCCGGACACGAGGAGTCCTACAACCCTCCGCCTGAGTACCTTCTCACAGAGGAAGAGGTAAATACTTAATTCATCTCAAAATTCTTAATGTGAATAACATGATGTTCATAGTCTTTGTAATAGTATAAGTCATGATCAATAAAAAGTCACAATACGGTGCAGAGCGTTCGATTTAACAAATATCTGCCGTTTTCAAGAGATTGTTAAATAGATGTTAGAACTATTTGGTTTTAATATCATCACAGTCAGAACTACACAGTTCAGATTATTCCACATGTATCTCTATCAGAGTTATACAGCAAGTAACTGCATGCTTTTCATGATCAGTAAACATCAATTGATCGTGTATTTTCAGATACGTTAGGGTAGCCTATCCATTTGGAATTAGCTTGCTTTATCAGAGATTAGGCTTTTGGAAAGAGCTTGACTACGGCAAGTCCTCGTCCTGGTAAAGTTGTCTGTGGACTACTGTCGTCACCACTATAGATGGCAAGCAAATCAAGCCATCTAGTTTATCCCCTGAAAGTTAGCATGTCAGCTAGCCATGATATGGTCTGTAATTAGCTAGTTAGCCAATTTGAAGTGGTCCATCAGTCAATGTATCCTATCATGTCTGTCAGCGGCAATCATGATTAAATACTGTTAAAAACAATGTTGAAATGGGATAATGTTAGCTAATTTCGCTAGGTATGCCTACGTTGGTGGGAGATAAAAGTACATTAGGTGTACTTATCACTATGTTTAGCCAACTGTACAAAGTTTCTACCGGTAGCTTGTAAAGTAAACATTATCAGCTAACAGTACATCAGCAAATGTACCCTTCTGCTGCTTGACAGGTAGAGCCCACAAAGCATGGGAAATGAACCTAAACCACCCGGGTATATTCAGGTATAGGTCACTTTTATTAGATATCACTCAAATATCCAATATTGGTGGCCAATATTGAGATGTATCGTGAGGCTACCCTGACGTATCTGAAATGACATGATCAATTGATTTTAACTGATCATGAAAAGAACTTGCTGTATAACTCTGATATACACTACCTTTCAAAAGTTTGGGGTCACTTAGAAATGTCCTTGTTTTTTAAAGAAAAGCAACAAAAAAATGTCCATTCAAATAATTAGTGTCTAGTTTGAGAAACAGACGCCTCACAAGTCCGCAACTTCATGAAATAGTACCCGCAAAACACCAGTCTCAATGTGAACAGTGAATAGGCGACTCCAGAACGCTGGCCTTCTAGGCAGAGTTGCAAAGAAAAGCCATATCTCAGACAGGCCAATAAAAATAAAAGATTAAGATGGGCAAAAGAACACAGACACTGGACAGAGGAACTCTGCCTAGAAGGCCAGCATCCAGGAGTCGCCTCTTCACTGTTGACGTTGAGACTGGTGTTTTGCGGGTACTATTTAATGAAGTTGCCAGTTGAGGACTTGTGAGGCGTCCGTTTCTCAAACTAGACATTCTAATGTACATGTCCTCTTGCTCAATTGTGCACCGGGGCCTCCCGCTCCTCTTTCTATTCTGGTTAGAGCCAGTTTGCGCTGTTCTGTGAAGGGAGTAGTACACAGCGTTGTACGAGATCTTCAGTTTCTTGGCAATTTCTCGCATGGAATGTCCTTCATTTCTCAGAACAAGAAAAGATTGATGAGTTTCAGAAGAAAGTTATTTGTTTCTGGCCATTTTGAGCCTGTAATCAAACCCACAGATGCTGATGCTCCAGATACTCAACTAGTCTAAAGAAGGCCAGCTTTATTGCTTCTTTAATTAGGACAACAGTTTTCAGCTGTACTAACATAATTGCAAAAGAGTTTTCTAATGATCAATTAGCTTTTTAAAATGATAAACTTGGATTAGCTAACACAACGTGCCATTGGAACACAGGAGTGATGGTTGCTGATAATGGGCCTCTGTACTGCTATGTAGATATTCCATGAAAAATCTGCCGTTTCATTTACATTACATTTAAGTCATTTAGCAGACGCTCTTATCCAGAGCGACTTACAAGTTGGTGCATTCACCTTATGATATCCAGTGGAACAACCACTTTACAATAGTGCATCTAACTCTTTTAAGGGGGGGGGGGGTTAGAAGGATTACTTTATCCAATCCTAGGTATTCCTTAAAGAGGTGGGTGTTTCAGGTGTTCCAGCTACAATAGTAATTTACAACATTAACAAAGTCTACACTGTGTTTCTGATCAATTTTATGTTATTTTAATGGACAGAATTTGCTTTTCTTTCAAAAACAAGGACATTTCTAAGTGACCCTAAACTTTTGAACGTTAGTGTACATCATACAGTTAGTTGCCTGCAGACATAAGTCCCACTCTTGAAATACCTTAACTTTGTCTATAGTAAAATGGCCTGCACTATATACTGTAGGCAAAGTACCTCAACTCTGTAGCATGGATCAACTGTAACATTTTGTTAATCCCTCATTAGCTACAGTAGGAAGACCAATCATTCATAACTTATCAGCCAGTCATTAGTATACAGACCAATCATTAACCAGTACACATACCAGTCATCAGTATACAGACCAATCATTAACCAGTACACAGACCAGTCATCAGTATACAGACCAGTCATTAACCAGTACACAGACCAGTCATTAGTATACAGACCAATCATTAACCAGTACACAGACCAGTCATCAGTATACAGACCAATCATTAACCAGTACATAGACCAGTCATCAGTATACAGACCAATCATTAACCAGTACACAGACCAGTCATCAGTATACAGACCAATCATTAACCAGTACACAGACCAGTCATTAGTATACAGACCAATCACTAACCAGTACACAGACCAGTCATTAGTATACAGACCAATCACTAACCAGTACACAGACCAGTCATCAGTATACAGTTAGACTAACCATTGGTTCTTCCTCCCCCTGTCAGAGACTGGCGTGGGAGCAGCAGGATGCAGAAGACAGGAAGCTCCCGTTCCTCCCCCAGAAACACTCCTGTCTGAGGGCCGTGCCCGCTTTCTCCCGTTTCATCCACGAGCGCTTCGAACGCTGCCTTGACCTTTACCTGTGTCCCCGCCAGCGCAAGATGAGGGTGAGACTAGAGACCCCGCCTGAATGTCTAGCTAAATAGTTCATAGTTAACCAGTTGCCGGAATCATTTTTATAATAGAAGGACTTTGTTGGTGTGCATTCTGCAAATATTATAAGTGAAGCTATGTGTCTCATTTAGAAGGACCTCTATATTGTCAGATCAATTAGGTGATTCTCCACTCGTGACTCAACTCTATTCATCTCACTTGGTCTCCACAGGTGAATGTGAATCCAGAAGATCTGATCCCCAAGCTGCCCAAACCCAAGGACCTGCAGCCCTTCCCCACCACCATGTCCCTGGTAGGTCAACCACTGAAAGTGAATTTCTGTGTGTGATATTTGATTGGAAATGTACCTCATGGGCTGATGGGCCTAAAAATGTATGTTAAGTGGGCATCAATCATGACCTTTATGATGTGTCCTCTCAATAGGTGTACCGTGGCCACACCAGTCTGGTGCGCTCCATCAGTGCGTCTCCCACCGGCCAGTGGCTGGTCTCAGGTATGTGTTAGCTCACTATTCATCAATGTAGTAACGTCTCTGACTCTGTTTGGCTAGCTCTTCAGTTGGCAATTTTCTCAGTCAGGAGCTAACTGTCTCCCTGGCACTCCTTTTCTTCATTTTGCCTGTCTGAGTCAGTAGCTAACTGTCTTGCTCTTTCTGAGTCAGTAGCTAACTGTCTTGCTCTTTCTGAGTCAGTAGCGAACTGTCTTGCTCTTTCTGAGTCAGTAGCGAACTGTCTTGCTCTTTCTGAGTCAGTAGCGAACTGTCTTGCTCTTTCTGAGTCAGTAGCGAACTGTCTTGCTCTTTCTGAGTCAGTAGCTAACTGTCTTGCTCTTTCTGAGTCAGTAGCGAACTGTCTTGCTCTTTCTGAGTCAGTAGCGAACTGTCTTGCTCTTTCTGAGTCAGTAGCTAACTGTCTTGCTCTTTCTGAGTCAGTAGCTAACTGACTGCTTACATCATCCCCCAAAACTTGAGCAATGATGTCATTGTTCTCCAGGCAGTGCTGAGATGTGTAGCGTAAGACAGGTGACCCATACTGGGGCTGTCTGAATCAGAGAGGGAGAGAGAGGCTGGAAAGAATCCAGGGTTTACAGACCAGGAGATGAGCACAGATGCATTTAGGCTCTGCAGCTAGGCGGCCATAATTACTGGAACACGTCTAGGATGATAAATCAATCACAGATCTCCTAGTGTGTCTCCTTTCCCTTCATCCATCCAAGACGCAAATTGTCTTTGTGTCTTTTATAGCTTCTGGCTGCCTGTCTTTTCTCCACAGCCACAGTCAGGCAGAGAACAATAGGCTACGACTTTACTTAGGTTGTTAATGTTGGTGCTATGTAGAAAATCATCCCTCGTGGTTTGGATTTCTGTGATGAAGGGTAGCAGGCAAAACAGAAGCAATGTAATTACGCACATCGCATTGACTAAAGATTCTTACCAGGAAAAGGATGTGTACCATTGAAAGCGGTAACTTGATATACATAGAAGTGAATTGAATAAGATGGAGGTGAGGTTAAGGAAGGAGCGTCTGTGGATTGCTCACTCAGTGTTGTGTAGTTTCCATCAGTTTAATATGGTCTGGGCCTGGGGCACACTGTCAGATATGAAGTAAAGGCCTTGCTCATATAAAACTACGGTGGCTGTGTCTTTCCACAGGCATGCAGTATTACTGTATGTCTGGAAAGTCTTTGTTCCGTACCAGGACTAAGGCCTATCGTAGTCTGAATAGGTTTGATTATTGCTAGTATTCTAGATACTGTACAGTATGAAAAGAGCACGGCGGATTTATCATTTGTGCGCCAAAAAATGTATAACGTAAAATGGTCACATCAATTTTTAAAACTTTTAATAACAATCTAACTTTTAAAAATAGTCTTTGCTCCCTGGCCTTACTCTACGACGACAGGCATGTGAATCCTATTCCCCAAGCCATGGAGACATACTGTCCTGTTATTCATACTGTATGATGTGTAGTTTCATTTAAACACTGAAAGGCGGGTCAATAGCCTACCGATAGAACTCCAAAAGGATGTCAGTTACACCTGATTTGATTCATTTTCCGTTCACAGCTGTAACAGGCCCTTGGAGAGGGAGGGAGATGACGTGGGCTAGTCAGAGGAGATAGAGGTGAAGGAGGGAATGAGTGAGCAAGGCTGCGAGGCAGCAATTTAGTGTCAATATCTGTTAAGTCGTCCATAACAAAGGATTTAATAAAGGCCCATATGCAAAACCACTACAGTCAGTGCCACTCTTTTATCTTGCAGTAAAATATATTCAACCAGTCGTAAAGCCCTCTTTCCCACAGTAATAATGGCAGTTGACAACCTCCTAGGACTTGCAGCCGCCGAACCCTACCACCCTCACCTCCCACCACTTTGCTTTCTTATTGTGTTAGGGTTCACAGATAATTAATTCTATATCAGTGTGTGGTGACTTTTAATAATGACTTTGACCCGCCCTGTCTCTAGATAGGGGACTGTCTGTCTGGGCACGTCCAAACCTGTAAAACATGA
Source organism: Salvelinus alpinus (assembly GCF_045679555.1). Lineage (NCBI taxonomy): Eukaryota > Metazoa > Chordata > Actinopteri > Salmoniformes > Salmonidae > Salvelinus > Salvelinus alpinus. Next base: position 23,642,729 of record NC_092114.1, read on the forward strand.
TGATGACCGACCCTACTCAGAGCATTCTCTCAGGACTGGAATTAGTTTCATAGCCTTGATAATGCTGCTTATTTTTCATTTTGTTGCATAGCGACAGTTATAGACTACATCCCAAATGGCATTCATAGGGCTCTGGTCAAAAGTAGTGCACTACGTAGGGAATAGGGTGCCATTTGGGACACAAGCAGTACATTGTACTGAGCATCCTGGGTTGCACTGGGGCTTGACTGTGTACGGTATATTCACACCCACACTCCCAGCAGTAAACAAACGTGGGTTCTGGTGTTCCTGGCTCAACATTCCCTACTAATGATGTGGCCACAATAGGTTGCGTGTTGCAGTGGCAGCTCCTCCAGCTCTAGCCTCCCTGACAGGCAGCGTTCCCTCTGAAATCTGACTAGGGCTGAACCCTCAACCTTCAACCCTTCCCTAGTGGGAAGGACTGGGAAGGAAAGTACAGAACAGGGATGTCTCTTAGATGTCTCTCGTTCTCCCTCTCTCTCGTTTTCTCTCTCGTTCTCGCTCTCTCGTTCTCTCTTGTTCTCTCTCTCGTTCGCTCTCTCGTTCTCTCTCTCTCGTTCATTTTCTCTCGTTCTCTCTCTCTCGTTCTCTCTCTCTCGTTCTCTCTCTCTCGTTCTCTCTCTCGTTCTCTCTCTCTCTCTCTCTTCTCTCTCTCTCTCGTTCTCTCTCTCTCTCGTTCTCTCTCTCGTTCTCTCTTTCGTTCGCTCTCTCGTTCTCGCTCTCGCGCTCGTGCTCTCTCTCTCGTGCTCTCTCTCTCGTGCTCTCTCTCTCGTGCTCTCTCTCTCGTGCTCTCTCTCTCGTGCTCGCTCTCTCGTGCTCTCTCTCTCTCTCGTGCTCTCTCTCTCGTGCTCTCTCTCTCGTGCTCTCTCTCTCGTGCTCTCTCTCTCGTGCTCTCTCTCTCGTGCTCTCTCTCTCGTGCTCTCTCTCTCGTGCTCTCTCTCTCGTGCTCTCGTTCTCGTGCTCCCTCTCTCTCGTGCTCCCTCTCTCTCGTGCTCCCTCTCTCTCGTTCTCCCTCTCTCTCGTGCTCCCTCTCTCTCGTGCTCCCTCTCTCTCGTGCTCCCTCTCTCTCGTGCTCCCTCTCTCTCGTGCTCCCTCTCTCTCGTTCTCCCTCTCTCTCGTTCTCCCTCTCTCTCGTTCTCCCTCTCTCTCGTTCTCCCTCTCTCTCGTTCTCCCTCTCTCTCGTTTTCCCTCTCTCTCGTTTTCCCTCTCTCTCGTTTTCCCTCTCTCTCGTTTTCCCTCTCTCTCGTTTTCTCTCTCTCTCGTTTTCTCTCTCTCTCGTTTTCTCTCTCTCTCGTTTTCTCTCTCTCGTTCTCGCTCTCTCGTTTTCTCTCTCGTTTTCTCTCTCGTTCGTTTTCTCTCGTTCGTTTTCTCTCGTTCGTTTTCTCTCGTTCGTTTTCTCTCGTTCTCGCTCTCTCGTTTTCTCTCGTTCGTTTTCTCTCGTTCTCTCTCTCGTTCTCTCTCTCGCTCTCTCTCTCTCTCGTTCTCTCTCTCGCTCTCTCTCTCGTTCTCTCTCGCTCTCTCTCTCGTTCTCTCTCTCGCTCTCTCTCTCGCTCGTTCTCTCTCGTTCTCTCTCGCTCTCTCTCGTTCTCTCTCGCTCTCTCTCCCGCTCGCTCTCGCTCTCTCTCTCTCTCCCTCTCGCTCTCTCTCCCGCTCGCTCTCGCTCTCTCTCCCTCTCGCTCTCGCTCTCTCTCTCTCTCTCTCTCTCTCTCTCTCTCTCTCGTTCTCTCTCTCTCGTTCTCTCTCTCTCGTTCTCTCTCTCTCGTTCTCTCTCTCTCGTTCTCTCTCTCGTGCTCTCTCGTGCTCTCTCGTTCTCTCTCGTTCTCTCTCTCGTTCTCGCTCTCTCGTTCTCGCTCTCTCGTTCTCTCTCTCTCTCGTTCTCTTTCTCTCTCGTTCTCTTTCTCTCTCTCTCTCGTTCTCTCTGTCTCTCGTTCTCTCTGTCTCTCGTTCTCTCTCGTTCTCTCTCTCTCTCGTTCTCTCTCTCGTTCTCTCTCTCTCTCTCGTTCTCTCTCTCGTTCTCTCTCTCTCTCGTTCTCTCTCTCTCTCGTTCTCTCTCTCTCTCTCGTTCTCTCTCTCTCTCTCGTTCTCTCTCTTTCTCTTTCTTTCTTTGTCTCGCTCGCTCCACAACAGGAAGACCACAGCCCTGTAAACCAGAGAGCAACAACACTACCAAGAGGCTACCTACCATTAACTGAGGGACATGTTTTTGTGACAGCTGGCTGGCTGTGTCATTCGGTGCTCACTCAGATGGTCACCATTGTGTTGGGTTCCACTTCTACTACTGCCATTACAGGGTTAATACTTAGGCCATAAGCTGCAATCATCATTTGGATATTGAATCGCCGGTCTGTTTTTGTTTGGCGCTAGAAAGAGGAGAGGATGTAAGAGGATGTTAGAAAGAGGAATGTAATGTTACTACCTGGGCTTTCAAACCAAGGTGTCCTAGAAAGAGGAGAGGAATGTAATGTTGTTACTACCTGGGCTTTCAAACCAAGGTGTCCTAGAAAGAGGAGAGGAGTGTAATGTTGTTACTACCTGGGCTTTCAAACCAAGGTGTCCTAGAAAGAGGAGAGGAGTGTAATGTTGCTACTACCTGGGCTTTCAAACCAAGGTGTCCTAGAAAGAGGAGAGGAATGTAATGTTGTTACTACCTGGGCTTTCAAACCAAGGAGTCCTAGAAAGAGGAGAGGAGTGTAATGTTGCTACTACCTGGGCTTTCAAACCAAGGTGTCCTAGAAAGAGGAGAGGAATGTAATGTTACTACCTGGGCTTTCAAACCAAGGTGTCCTAGAAAGAGGAGAGGAATGTAATGTTGTTACTACCTGGGCTTTCAAACCAAGGAGTCCTAGAAAGAGGAGAGGAGTGTAATGTTGTTACTACCTGGGCTTTCAAACCAAGGTGTCCTAGAAAGAGGAGAGGAATGTAATGTTGTTACTACCTGGGCTTTCAAACCAAGGTGTCCTAGAAAGAGGAGAGGAATGTAATGTTTACTACCTGGGCTTTCAAACCAAGGAGTCCTAGAAAGAGGAGAGGAGTGTAATGTTGCTACTACCTGGGCTTTCAAACCAAGGTGTCCTAGAAAGAGGAGAGGAATGTAATGTTGTTACTACCTGGGCTTTCAAACCAAGGTGTCCTAGAAAGAGGAGAGGAATGTAATGTTGTTACTACCTGGGCTTCCAAACCAAGGTGTCCTAGAAAGAGGAGAGGAATGTAATGTTGTTACTACCTGGGCTTTCAAACCAAGGAGTCCTAGAAAGAGGAGAGGAATGTAATGTTGTTACTACCTGGGCTTTCAAACCAAGGTGTCCTAGAAAGAGGAGAGGAATGTAATGTTGTTACTACCTGGGCTTTCAAACCAAGGTGTCCTAGAAAGAGGAGAGGAATGTAATGTTGTTACTACCTGGGCTTTCAAACCAAGGTGTCCTAGAAAGAGGAGAGGAATGTAATGTTGTTACTACCTGGGCTTTCAAACCAAGGTGTCCTAGAAAGAGGAGAGGAATGTAATGTTGTTACTACCTGGGCTTTCAAACCAAGGTGTCCTAGAAAGAGGAGAGGAATGTAATGTTGTTACTACCTGGGCTTTCAAACCAAGGTGTCCTAGAAAGAGGAGAGGAATGTAATGTTGTTACTACCTGGGCTTTCAAACCAAGGTGTCCTAGAAAGAGGAGAGGAGTGTAATGTTGTTACTACCTGGGCTTTCAAACCAAGGTGTCCTAGAAAGAGGAGTGTAATGTTGTTACTACCTGGGCTTTCAAACCAAGGTGTCCTAGAAAGAGGAGAGGAATGTAATGTTGTTACTACCTGGGCTTCCAAACCAAGGTGTCCTAGAAAGAGGAGAGGAATGTAATGTTGTTACTACCTGGGCTTTCAAACCAAGGTGTCCTAGAAAGAGGAGTGTAATGTTGTTACTACCTGGGCTTTCAAACCAAGGTGTCCTAGAAAGAGGAGAGGAATGTAATGTTGTTACTACCTGGGCTTCCAAACCAAGGTGTCCTAGAAAGAGGAGAGGAATGTAATGTTGTTACTACCTGGGCTTTCAAACCAAGGTGTCCTAGAAAGAGGAGAGGAATGTAATGTTGTTACTACCTGGGCTTTCAAACCAAGGTGTCCTAGAAAGAGGAGAGGAATGTAATGTTGTTACTACCTGGGCTTTCAAACCAAGGTGTCCTAGAAAGAGGAGAGGAATGTAATGTTGTTACTACCTGGGCTTTCAAACCAAGGTGTCCTAGAAAGAGGAGAGGAATGTAATGTTACTACCTGGGCTTTCAAACCAAGGTGTCCTAGAAAGAGGAGAGGAGAGGAATGTAATGTTACTACCTGCGCTTTCAAACCAAGGTGTCCTAGAAAGAGGAGAGGAATGTAATGTTGTTACTACCTGGGCTTTCAAACCAAGGTGTCCTAGAAAGAGGAGAGGAATATAATGTTGTTACTACCTGGGCTTTCAAACCAAGGTGTCCTAGAAAGAGGAGAGGAATATAATGTTGTTACTACCTGGGCTTTCAAACCAAGGAGTCCTAGAAAGTCCCTACTCCATCAAAGTACCTCCCCCTGGAGCCTCAGTAGATTGTGCTGACCAATAGCGCTGCTCCCATCTGTTGACTTACATTGTGGTTTGCCCACGACAACTGAGCCTTGAACTGTGCTCTGAGGTTACAAACCACACGCCCGTTTTAGTTTTATTCTCTACATTTGCTAAATGCTCTCATCCTGTCCAGTGACACAGCCTTGTATTTATGTCAGATTGACATAAAAATATTCTCCTTGTCGTATTCTCAAGTAGGCGAGTAAGCACACTCCTGGATGTGTTTCAGAGGAAACCATTGAAATGGACCTAGAAGGAAGTCCCTCAGTAGAAAAGGAACAGCATAGTTGTGACTTCTTAACAGTTTCACAGCTCTAGATCTCTCATTCACTAGTGATTCCTTTCCAACGCCTGTGCTGCCTGACGGACGAGTTTCTCTCACTTTCTCTCTAAACCACCAGCAGCCCTGGATGCAGCCTCCCGGTCGGGTCGGGTCGGGCCTGTCCCTCCAGTTCTATATCTGTTTCTGCCAGAGAGCTCAGTACTTCAAATAGATTATGTTTGTTCAGGATCTGTTTTTCCCTCCGTGTTTTCCTTGCATTTATGGAGCGTTCAGGTATAGAAGTTAAAATACAACTATTTTACTACTACCTCTCACTCTTACGTTGGAGCGGTTGAGCGTCCGTGGTGGTGTTATCGAAGGTGGTTGGTTTGCGTAGCGTCTGTGAGTTCCCAGATGTCCGTATTGTGTGCCAGCAGTAAGGAGCGATTGGCTCCTGTGGTTCTGATTAGGACCTGAATCTTTCTTTCTCAAACCAACCTCAACAGGAAAGGGAAGACCAACGGACGCTAAAGTTCTTTCATGCCAAAGTATTGTCCAAAAGAAAGGTTGAGAAATCTCACTGCGCCATGGCTCCTAATAAAGCTGTGATGGCAAACCAAACTGCAAAATCAGACCAATACAGGAGGTTACTAGAAATATAACCCCTCCATGTCCGTAACATAGAGATGAAACCAGTAGAGGTATAGTGGCAGAGAAAAAGCCTGTCAAATGCAAATGATCCTTAGGCAGTAGTCTGATACTGCATGCGCTCCCAGAAGGCATTAGTGAGTTAGTGTGTGCAGAGGGGCCCGATGTGTCATTGGCTGTGTCCCACGAGGCCCTATGGACTCTGGTCCAAAGTAGTTCACTATATAGGGAATAGGGTGCCATTTGGGGATGCACACATTGTGACCGGCAGTTGGAGAGGCAGAGGCAGTCTGTTTTCACTCAGCTGATGAGCAGTGGGCTGGCCAGGAAACCTGTCCCGGCCCGCCATGTCTGCTACTTATGATGTGTATTATACACATTCACACAGATAACTTTTAACGCATATGTGAACCACACAGATAACTTTTAACGCATATGTCAACCACACACACACAAGGTATTGATAATGTATTGAAGAGGTGTATATTCTATTTTTGAAATATAAAGATATGCTACATTACCTTTAGGTTTTATCTGCACTTTCCCACTGTTACTGTATATCACAATATTATTCATCAACACAGCCTCCCCATCAACTAACCCCTAAACCCCTGTCTAGTAGTGACACGAACCAGGCCCACTCCCCCTCTGCTCCCCCCCCTCTACTCTCCCCCTCTACTCTCCCCCTCTACTCTCCCCCTCTGCTCTCCTCCTCTGCTCTCCTCCTTTACTTCCCTCCTCTGCTCTCCTCCTCTACTCTCCTCCTCTCCCCCTCCTCTACTCTCCTCCTCTATTCTCCTCTACTCTCCTCCTCTACTCTCCTCCTCCTCTACTCTCCTCCTCCTCTTCTCTCCTTCTCTCCTCCTCTTCTCTACTCCTCTACTTTCCTCCTCTTCTCTACTCCTCTTCTCTTCCTCTCCTCTACTCTCCTCCTACTCTACTCCTCTTCTCTTCCTCTCCTCTACTCTCCTCTACTCTACTCTCCTCTCCTCCTCTCCTCCTCTCCTCCTCTCCCCCTCCTCTACTCTCCTCCTCTACTCTCCTCCTCTACTCTCCTCCTCTACTCTCCTCCTCTACTCTCCTCCTCTCCTCCTCTACTCTCCTCCTCCTCTACTCTCCTCCTCTTCTCTCCTCCTCTACTCTCCTCCTCCTCTACTCTCCTCCTCTACTCCTCTTCTCTTCCTCTCCTCTACTCTCCTCTACTCTCCTCCTCCTCTACTCTCCTCCTCTACTCTCCCCCTCCTCTACTCTCCTCCTCTACTCTCCTCTACTCCCCTCCTCTTCTCTCCTCCTCTACTCTCCTCTCCTCTACTCTCCTCCTACTCCCCTCCTCTTCTCTCCTCCTCTACTCTCCTCCTCTCATCTCGTCTACTCTCCTCTTCTCTCCTCCTCTATTCTCCTCCTCTATTCTCCTCCTCTACTCCCCTCCTCTACTCCCCTCCTCTACTCCCCTCCTCTCCTCCTCTCCTCTACTCTCCTCCTCTACTCTCCTCCTCTCATCTCGTCTACTCTCCTCCTCTTCTCTCCTCCTCTATTCTCCTCCTCCACCTCCCTCCTCTACTCTCCTCCTCCTCTACTCCTCTTCTCTCCTCCTCCTCTCTTCCTCTCCTCTCCTCTACTCCCCTCCTCTTCTATCCTCCTCCACTCCCCTCCTCTATTCTCGTCCTCCTCTATTCTCCTCCTCCTCCTCTACTCTCCTCCTCCTCTACTCTCGTCTACTCTCCTTCTCTCCTCCTCTACTCTCGTCCTATCCTCCTCTACTCTCCTCCTCCTCTATTCTCCTCCTCTACTCTCCTCCTCCTCTACTCTCGTCTACTCTCCTCCTCTCCTCCTCTACTCTCGTCCTATCCTCCTCTACTCTCCTCCTACTCTCCTCCTCTACTCCTCCTCTACTCTCCTTCTCTGCTCTCCTCCTCCTCTACTCTCCTCCTCTCGTCTACTCTCCTCCTCTGTTCTACCCCTCCACCATTTAGTTTCTGCTCCCCTCTCATTGAGGTTAGTCAGCCTGCTAGCTCAGAGCTTTCCCAGTTTATTTATGAGCCACTTTAAGACTTTCACGCTGTGGTAACTCAACGACGCGCGGTGTCCGGAGACCACACCTGCTGCCGCTGGGGCTGAGCTGACCAGCTTACTGACTGGCGTAAGTGTGACTGTGATGCATGTATGAGCACACGCACACAGTCACACACTTACGCACGCTCGCATACACATTCTCTCACACAATCACACACACACATTGCTGTTAAGGGCCCCATGTTAACCCTGTAGTCTGACCTTTGACCCTCTCTCTCCCTCCAGGCTCAGACGATTTCACTGTGCGCTTCTGGGAGGTCAACACGGGGCGCTGCATGAAGACTCTGGAGGTGGGCGGAGCTGTGAAGAGCGTGGCGTGGAACCCCAACCCAGCCGTCTGCCTGGTGGCCGTGTGCTTGTAAGTCTCCTCCTCATACAGTCTCTTTCCTCCTAATGGGTGCTCTCTTAAAATCCTCCCCTCTGTTTTGAGGTGTCTGTGTCTTCATCACTGAACAGACTGTATGTGTTGACGGACAGAATGATTTTATAGTGTACCGTCTGGGGTATCCCAATAACCACTGTAACCAGTTTATAATTAAGCAAAAAGACATGAGGGGTTGTGGTGTATGGCCCATATAAGGCTTAAGGCTTCAGGCACGACGCAACGCCGCACTATAAACTGGTCTCTCAAATTCAATCTGCTTTATTGGCAGGAACAACGTTTTGTTGTTAAATCAGTACTACAACTACCATCATCATCATTATTAGTACTACCACCATCATCATTATTAGTACTACCACCATCATCATTAAATCAGTACTACAACTATCATCATCATTATTACATCACTACTACTACTACCACCACCATCATTACATCAGTACTACAACTACCATCATCATTACTACTACTATCACCACCATCATTACATCAGTACTACAACTACCATCATCATTACTACTACTACTACCACCATCATCATTACTACTACTACCACCACCATCATTACATCAGTACTACAACTACCATCATCATTACTACTACTACTACTACTACCACCATCATTACATCAGTACTACAACTACCATCATCATTACTACTACTACTACTACCATCATCATTACTACTACTACTACCACCATCATTACATCAGTTCTACAACTACCATCATCATTACTACTACTACTACCACCATCATTACATCAGTTCTACAACTACCATCATCATTACTACTACTACTACTACCACCATCATTACATCAGTACTACAACTACCATCATCATTACTACTACTACCACCATCATCATTACATCAGTACTACAACTACCATCATCATTACTACTACTACCACCACCATCATTACATCAGTTCTACAACTAACATCATCATTTACTACTACTACTACCACCACCATCATTACATCAGTACTACAACTACCATCATCATTACTACTACTACTACCACCATCATTACATCAGTACTACAACTACCATCATCATTACTACTACTAATACTACCATCATCATTACTACTACTACTACTACCATCATCATTACATCAGTTCTACAACTAACATCATCATTACTACTACTACTACCATCATCATTACTACTACTACTACCACCATCATTACATCAGTACTACAACTACCATCAGCATTACTACTACTACTACCACCATCATTACATCAGTACTACAACTACCATTCATCATTACTACTACTACAACTACCATCATCATTACTACTACTACAACTACCATCATCATTACTACTACTACAACTACCATCATCATTACTACTACTACTACTACCACCATCATTACATCAGTACTACAACTACCATCATCATTACTACTACTACTACCACCATCATTACATCAGTACTACAACTACCATCATCATTACTACTACTACCACCACCATCATTACATCAGTACTACAACTACCATCATCATTACTACTACTACCACCACCATCATTACATCAGTTCTACAACTAACATCATCATTACTACTACTACTACCACCACCATCATTACATCAGTACTACTACTACCATCATCATTACTACTACTACCACCACCATCATTACATCTGTACTACAACTACCATCATCATTACTACTACTACCACCACCATCATTACATCAGTTCTACAACTACCATCATCACTACTACTACTACTACCACCATCAATACATCAGTACTACAACTACCATCATCATTACTACTACTACCACCACCATCATTACATCAGTTCTACAACTACCATTATCATTACTACTACTACTACTATCACCACCATCATTACATCACTACTACAACTACCATCATCATTACTATTACTACTACTACAACCACCATCATTACATCAGTTCTACAACTACCATCATCATTACTACTACTACTACTACCACCATCATTACTACTACTACTACCACCATCATCATTACATCACTACTACAACTACCATTACATCACTACTACTACTACTACTACTACTACTACTACTACTACTACCACCATCATTACTACTACTACTACCACCACCATCATTACATCAGTTCTACAACTACCATCATTACTACTACTACTACCACCATCATTACATCAGTACTACTACCACCATCATCATCATTACTACTACTACTACCACCATCATCATTACTACTACTACTACCACCATCATCATTACTACTACTACCACCATCATTACATCAGTTCTACAACTACCATCATCATTACTACTACTACTACTACTACTACCACCATCATCATTACATCACTACTACTACCACCATCATTACATCTGCACTACAACTACCATCATCATTACTACTACTACTACCACCACCATCGTTACATCAGTTCTACAACTACCATCATCATTACTACTACTACTACTACTACTACCACCATCATCATTACATCACTACTACTACCACCATCATTACATCTGCACTACAACTACCATCATCATTACTACTACTACTACTACTACTACCACCATCATCATTACATCACTACTACTACCACCATCATTACATCAGTTCTACAACTACCATCATCATTACTACTACTACTACTACTACTACCACCATCATCATTACATCACTACTACTACCACCATCATTACATCTGCACTACAACTACCATCATCATTACTACTACTACTACCACCACCATCGTTACATCAGTTCTACAACTACCATCATCATTACTACTACTACTACTACCACCATCATTACATCAGTACTACTACTACCACCATCATTACATCAGTACTACAACTACCATCATCATTACTACTACTACTACCACCATCATCATTACATCAGTTCTACAACTACCATCATCATTACTACTACTACTACTACCACCATCATTACATCAGTTCTACAACTACCATCATCATTACTACTACTACTACTACCACCATCATTACATCAGTTCTACAACTACCATCATCATTACTACTACTACCACCATCATCATTACATCAGTTCTACAACTACCATCATCATTACTACTACTACTACTACCACCATCATTACATCAGTTCTACAACTACCATCATCATTACATCTGTACTACAACTACCATCATCATACTACTACTACTACCACCATCATCATTACATCAGTTCTACAACTACCATCATCATTACTACTACTACCACCATCATCATTACATCACTACTACAACTACCATCATCATTACATCTGTACTACAACTACCATCATCATTACTACTACTACCACCATCATCATTACATCACTACTACAACCACCATCATCATTACATCACTACTACAACCACCATCATCATTACATCACTACTACAACCACCATCATCATTACATCACTACTACAACCACCATCATCATTACATCTGTACTACAACTACCACCATCATCATTACATCATTACTACTACTACCACCATCATCATTACATCACTACTACCACCGCCATCATCATTACATCATTACTACTACTACCACCATCATCATTACATCATTACTACTACTACCACCATCATCATTACTACTACTACTACCACCATCATCATCATTATTACTACTACTACCACCATCATCATCATTATTACTACTATTACCACCATCATTACATAAGTAGTACTACTACCATCATCATTACATCACTACTACAACTACCATCATCATTAAATCTGTACTACAACTACCATCATCATTACATCACTACTACAACTACCATTACATCACTACTACTACTACTACCACCATCATCATTACTACTACTACTACCACCATCATCATTACTACTACTACTACCACCATCATCATTACTACTACTACCACCATCATCATTACTACTACTACCACCATCATCATTACTACTACTACCACCATCATCATTACTACTACTATTACCACCATCATTACATAAGTACTACTACTACCACCATCATTACATCAGTACTACAACTACCATCATCATTACTACTACAACCACCATCATCATTACATCACTACTACAACTACCATCATCATTACTACTACTACTACTATTACTACTACCACCACCATCATTACTACAACTAACATCATCATTACTACTACTACTACCACCATCATTACATCAGTTCTACAACTACCATCATCATTATTACTACTACTACTATTACTACTACCACCACCATCATTACTACAACTAACATCATCATTACTACTACTACCATCATCATTACATCATTACTACTACTACTACCATCATCATTATTACTACTACTACTATTACTACTACCACCACCATCATTACTACAACTAACATCATCATTACTACTACTACCATCATCATTACATCATTACTACTACTACCACCATCATCATTACATCATTACTACTACTACCACCATCATCATTACTACTACTACTACCACCATCATCATCATTATTACTACTATTACCACCATCATTACATAAGTAGTACTACTACCATCATCATTACATCACTACTACAACTACCATCATCATTACTACTACTACTACTACCACCATCATTAAATCTGTACTACAACTACCATCATCATTACATCACTACTACAACTACCATTACATCACTACTACTACTACTACCACCATCATCATTACTACTACTACTACCACCATCATCATTACTACTACTACTACCACCATCATCATTACTACTACTACTACTACCACCATCATCATTACTACTACTACCACCATCATCATTACTACTACTACCACCATCATCATTACTACTACTACCACCATCATCATTACTACTACTATTACCACCATCATTACATAAGTACTACTACTACCACCATCATTACATCAGTACTACAACTACCATCATCATTACTACTACAACCACCATCATCATTACATCACTACTACAACTACCATCATCATTACTACTACTACTACTATTACTACTACCACCACCATCATTACTACAACTAACATCATCATTACTACTACTACTACCACCATCATTACATCAGTTCTACAACTACCATCATCATTATTACTACTACTACTATTACTACTACCACCACCATCATTACTACAACTAACATCATCATTACTACTACTACCATCATCATTACATCATTACTACTACTACTACCATCATCATTATTACTACTACTACTATTACTACTACCACCACCATCATTACTACAACTAACATCATCATTACTACTACTACTACCATCATCATTACATCATTACTACTACCACCACCATCATTACATCTGTACTACAACTACCATCATCATTACTACAACTAACATCATCATTACTACTACTACTACCACCATCATTACATCAGTACTACAACTACCATCATCATTACTACTACTACTACCACCATCATTACATCAGTTCTACAACTACCATCATTACATCAGTACTACTACTACTACCATCATTACATCAGTACTACAACTACCATCATCATTACTACTACTCCTACCACCACCATTATTACATCAGTACTACAACTACCATCATCATTACTACTACTACTACTACTACCACCATCAGTACTACTACTACCATCATCATTACTACTACTACTACTACCACCACCATCACTAAACTGCTATCATTACCATTACCACCCATACCACTACTATTTGGAATGATAAACAACAATAATAATATAAATAAAAATAATAGTAAGTTACTATTTACTATGCAGATGTTATTATTCACTGTCCCTCAGGCTATGGCAGGCAAATACATATTTGGCTGCAAGAGGAGCCATTGCTCCTTCGCCCGTGAGTATTTTTAGTTTTCCTCTGGGTTTAATCAGTTCAAATTTGGAATAAATGTAGTCATTTCTGTGAATAATGACTCTCTTTGTGAGGAATATTTATCACAGTAAAGGAGAAAGTGCATCTCTGTCTCGACCTCCCCTGTCGTGCAGTGACCACATACACGCTCCTCTTTGGGTAGCCATGTCTTTTTATGTCTGCTGGTTTCTATTGCCAATCGGTTGTCACTCAGCCTGTACTTGGTAAGGATCTGTCTCTGCTTCGTATCTCTGACACAGTAGAGATAATCAGCCAATTCATATTCTCTGTTTAGGGTCAGACAGCAATTTAGTCGACTTTGGGATTTTGTTTCGTTTTTCCAATGTTGTAAATATGAGTCCTTTGATTGGTTCATGATTTTGTTTATTGGAATTCTTTCTTTTGAAGCAGTGCTGGTGTCAGCTTGGTTGGTTAGGTCCAACACCAGCTTACTGAGAGGGCTCGTTTCTGGGCTCAGCTCTTGGGTTTGAAGTGCATTAAATTGCAGACTTGAATTTGGACTTGAATTTAGATGGAGCCAAAAAATGTATGATCTTTTCTGTGTTTTCATTACTACTGGAAAGCGGCCCAATTCTGCCTACATGCATTAGTTGGTGTATTTCTCTGGACTTGTAGAATTGTCCGACAGAATTCTGCAGGTAGAGCTTCAATTGGATGTTTGTCCCACATTTTAAAGTCCAGTTTATTGAGTGGCCCCCAAACCTCACTTCCGCAAAGAGCTATTGGTAGGATTACACTGTCAAATATTTTTGTCCAAATCTGAATTGGGATGTTGATTTTGAATAATTTCATTTTTATTGCATACAATGCTCTGCAGGCTTTTTCTTTGAGTGCATTCACTGCCATTTTAAAGTTTCCCGATGCAGATACGGTCAGACCAAGGTAGGTTTTTAGTGTGTTCAATTATGGTGGTGTTCAGGGTGAATTTATATTTGTGCTTCTGACATCTGTTTTTTGTTGTTGTGGAAAATCATGATTTTCGTTTTTTGGAAATTTACTGCCAGGGCCCAAATATGGCAATATTGCTCTAGAATATTAATGTTCTGTTGAAGACCTTCTTTGGTTGGTGATAGAAGTACCAAGTCATCAGCATATAGCAGGTATTTCACCTCTGTGTCAAATAGTGTGAGTCCTGGCGCTGGAGAATAGTCCAACATGTCTGCTAATTCATTGATATAAATGTTGAAAAGATTTGGACTCAAACTGCAGCCTTGTCTCACACCTCAACGTTGTGAAAATAATTCTGTTCTTTGGTTTTTGATTTTTATTGCACACTTGTTTTCTGTGTACATACATTTTATTAAGTCATTCACCTTACCAACAAGCCCACTTTGGAGAATTTTGTAGAATAGCCCTTCGTACCAAATAGAATCAAATGCTTTTAAAAGTCAATAAAGCAAGCAAAGATTTTGCCCTCTTTTTTTGGTGGACGTGTTTATTAATTAGTGTGTGTAAGGTGTATATATGGTCAGTAGTGCGATGGTTAGGGAGAAAGCCAATTTGACATTTACTTATTACTTTTTTTTCTTGAAGAAAGGTTTGAATTCTTGAATTCAAAATGCTACAGAAAACCTTTCCCAAGTTGCTGTTTACGCAAATTCCCCTTTAATTATTGAGGTCTGATTTGTCTGCACTTTGATTTGTCTCCATTTGTTCCAGACATCAGGGAAGCAGCCAGAAATTAAAACCATGTTGAACAATTTAAGCACAGCATTTTGTAACTCAGGTATGCTGTTTTTCAGCATTTCATTTCTGATGTTATCTAGACCACAAGCCTTCTTTGATTTAATAGATTTGAGCTTTTAATTTATTTCCTTTTGGGTTATTGGGTAATCTAATGGATTTTGGTTGTTTTTAATGACTGATTCAATGATGTTCAATTTTTCTTTAATTTCTAATTGGTTCTGTTGTAAGTCTTTTTGTGGGATGTTTTTGTATAGATGATCAAAATAAGTTTTCCAAATTCCTACATCTTATATGGCTAATTCTTGTGGCTTTGTTGTGCTTAAATTGTTCCACATGTCCCAGAACTGATTTTGGTCAATTGCGTTTTCAATTTCATCAAGTGTCTTGTTACATTTTTTGCGTTTCAGTGTTTGTTTATACTGTTTCAGAGTTTCAAAGTATTCATATCGTAGCTCTGGGTTGTTTTGCTGCTTATGTTTTTCATTTGACATTTGTCTTAGGTGTATTCTAATTGTTTTTCAATCATTATCAAACCATTTGTCAGAAACATTTTTTGGTTTGTTTCTTATGTTGCATTTCTTTGGTTTTCTCAAATTTGCTTTCGATGCTGCTTTTTGGAATATGCAGTTGATGTTTTGAGTAGCCGAATTGACACCATCTTTATAGTTTTGGTATTGTGACTTATTGAAAAACTGTATAGAGTTCATCATTTCATTTGAGTTCAATGTTTCAATGAATCTCTCTGCACTGTTTGGAGCCCATCTGTACGATTTGGTTTATGTTGTAGAGTTTATTGGGCTGTTTTTTAAAATTAATATTGCCGGTTAATTTCTTCAGAAACACGTTTATCTGACTCTGATCTGACAATGGTGTCTGTGGACTGACAGTGAATGCACTAATGGAGGAGGGGTCAGTGATGGCATAATCGACTATACTTGTCCCAAGAGCTGAGCAGTATGTAAACTGACCTAAAGAGTCCCCTCTGATTCTACCATTAAGCATGTACAGGCCTAAGGCTCGACAGAGATGCACTAACTCCTTCCCATTTTTGTTCAGTATTTGGTCAGGACTGTTTCTATTATTTATAATAGGGCTACTGTACAAGGAGGGGTGACCAAATATGTGGTGGTTACCTCCCGCATCAGTGTAGTCAGGCTCAGAACCTGTTCTTGCATCGAAATCTCCACAAATCTCCACAAAGAAGCACTTTACCCTTTGCCTGAATTGTAATGATTTCTGTATGGAGATTGTCAAAAAACTGATCATCATAATATGATGAATCTGGAGGAGGAGCATAAGCTGCACATATGTATACATCATTGTCACAATAGATTGTACCTTTTTGTTAAGTTTTAGCCAAATGTGACTGGTACCTTTTTTCATTTCATTCAGTGCTAAGTCCTGCTTATGCCAAATGAGAATTCCACCTGAGTCTCGGCCCCGTTTAACATTTTAATGTTTGATTGATGGTAGTAAACTTTCCCTATAGCCTGAGGGACACTGAGTATCTA
The DNA here is from genome assembly GCF_045679555.1 of Salvelinus alpinus. Lineage (NCBI taxonomy): Eukaryota > Metazoa > Chordata > Actinopteri > Salmoniformes > Salmonidae > Salvelinus > Salvelinus alpinus. The sequence continues at coordinate 23,659,778 of NC_092114.1, forward strand.
TGTCTCCACGACACCATGTTTCCAGTAGGATTATGATGTCCTGTCCCTTGATGTTTTTAATCGATTCTGGATTTGTTGTTTTATAACCAAAATGTGAAGAGTATCGGCCCTGGATATTCCAAGAGCTGATAGTTAATGATCTCATTATTAATAAGTGATATTCACTGGTTTGAGTTAAGTACATTGGGGGGGAAATTAAATATATATATATATATATACACACATACACACATACATACATATACACACACACATATATACATACATACAGTGGGGAGAACAAGTATTTGATACACTGCCGATTTTGCAGGTTTTCCTACTTACAAAGCATGTAGAGGTCTGTAATTTTTATCATAGATACACTTCAACTGTGAGAGACAGAATCTAAAACAAAAATCCAGAAAATCACATTGTATGATTTTTAAGTAATTCATTTGCATTTTATTGCATGACATAAGTATTTGATACATCAGAAAAGCAGAACTTAATATTGGGTACAGAAACCTTTGTTTGCAATTACAGAGATCATACGTTTCCTGTAGTTCTTGACCAGGTTTGTACACACTGCAGCAGGGATTTTAGCCCACTCCTCCATACAGACGTTCTCCAGATCCTTCAGGTTTCGGGGCTGTCGCTGGGCAATACGGACTTTCAGCTCCCTCCAAAGATTTTCTATTGGGTTCAGGTCTGGAGACTGGGTAGGCCACTCCAGGACCTTGAGATGCTTCTTACGGAGCAACTCCTTAGTTGCCCTGGCTGTGTGTTTCGGGTCGTTGTCATGCTGGAAGACCCAGCCACGACCCATCTCAATGCTCTTACTGAGGGAAGGAGGTTGTTGGCCAAGATCTCGCGATACATGGCCCCATCCATCCTCCCCTCAATACAGTGCAGCCGCCCTGTCCCCTTTGCAGAAAAGCATCCCCAAAGAATGATGTTTCCACCTCCATGCCTCACGGTTGGGATGGTGTTCTTGGGGTTGTACTCATCCTTCTTCTTCCTCCAAACACGGCGAGTGGAGTTTAGACCAAAAAGCTCTATTTTTGTCACATCAAACCACATGACCTTCTCCCATTCCTCCTCTGGATCATCCAGATGGTCATTGGCAAACTTCAGACGAACCTGGACATGCGCTGGCTTGAGCAGGGGGACCTTGCGTGCGCTGCAGGATTTTAATCCATGGCGGCGTAGTGTGTTACTAATGGTTTTCTTTGAGACTGTGGTCCCAGCTCTCTTCAGGTCATTGACCAGGTCCTGCCGTGTAGTTCTGGGCTGATCCCTCACCTTCCTCATGATCATTGATTCCCCACGAGGTGAGATCTTGCATGGAGCCCCAGACCGAGGGTGATTGACCATCATCTTGAACTTCTTCCATTTTTTTATAATTGCACCAACAGCTGTTGCCTTCTCACCAAGCTGCTTGCCTATTGTCCTGTAGCCCATCCCAGCCTTGTGCAGGTCTACAATTTCATCCCTGATGTCCTTACACAGCTCTCTGGTCTTGGCCATTGTGGAGAGGTTGGAGTCTGTTTGATTGAGTGTGTGGACAGGTGTCTTTTATACAGGTAACGAGTTCAAACATGTGCAGTTAATACAGGTAATGAGTGGAGAACAGGAGGGCTTCTTAAAGAAAAACTAACAGGTCTGTGAGAGCCGGAATTCTTACTGGTTGGTAGGTGATCAAATACTTATGTCATGGAATAAAATGCAAATTAATTACTTAAAAATCATACAATGTGATTTTCTGGATTTTTGTTTTAGATTCCGTCTCTCACAGTTGAAGTGTACCTATGATAAAAATTACAGACCTCTACATGCTTTGTAAGTAGGAAAACCTGCAAAATCGGCAGTGTATCAAATACTTGTTCTCCCCACTGTATATACATACATACATATAATTATTATTATAATACCGGTGCCAATAAAATTAAGAATAGTTGTAAACAAATTAATAAGAATGGAATAAGATTGCACAAAAAATAAATTCAATGCGATTTGCAACCGTGTGTGTGCGTGAATAAAGGGTCTGTCTAGCTCAGTAGTCTGCATATTAGTTGCAGTAGTTGGTGCACCTCTCCTATCTCTGATAGTTCTAGGTGTCTTTTGCCAGAGGTTACCTCAGCATATGTAGGCTGATGATCTGAATGATACATGGTGTGGACTGTATCATGTGGTGTACTTCTCTGAAGGACAGTGTTCTGTCCGACCCTGGAGTACATTTAAGTCATTTAGCAGACGCTCTTATCCAGAGCGACTTACAAATTGGAAAGTTCATACATATTCATCCTGGTCCCCCCGTGGGGAATGAACCCACAACCCTGGCGTTGCAAGCGCCATGCTCTACCAACTGAGCCACACGGGACCACCTTGGTCAGAGCTGTGTTGTGATGGGCCAGGTCCAATAGAGCTGTGTTGTGATGGGCCAGGTCCAATAGAGCTGTGTTGTGATGGGCCTAGTCTAGTAGAGCTGTGTTGTGATGGGCCTGGTCTAGTAGAGCTGTGATGGGCCTGGTCTAGTAGAGCTGTGATGGGCCTGGTCTAGTAGAGCTGTGATGGGCCTGGTCTAGTAGAGCTGTGATGGGCCTGGTCTAGTAGAGCTATGATGGGCTGGGTCTTGTAGAGCTGTGTTGTGATGGGATGGGTCTAGTAGAGCTGTGGTGTGATGGGACGGGTCTACTAGAGCTGTCCTGAGGCGGGTCTGGTAAATCTGTGCTGTGTTGGGCCTGGTCATGTAGAGCTGTGATGGGACGGGTCTAGTCGTACTGTCCTGAGGTGTGTCTGGTCTGGTAAATCTGTGCTGTGTTGGGCCTGGTCTAGTAGAGCTGTGGTGTGATGGGCCTGGTCTAGTAGAGCTGTGGTGTGATGGGCCTGGTCTAGTAGAGCTGTGGTGTGATGGGCCTGGTCTAGTAGAGCTGTGGTGTGATGGGCCTGGTCTAGTAGAGCTGTGGTGTGATAGGCCTGGTCTAGTAGAGCTGTGGTGTGATGGGCCTGGTCTAGTAGAGCTGTGGTGTGTTGAGCCTGGTCTAGTAGAGCTGTGGTGTGATGGGCCTGGTCTAGTAGAGCTGTGGTGTGATGGGCCTGGTCTAGTAGAGCTGTGGTGTGATGGGCCTGGTCTAGTAGAGCTGTGGTGTGATGGGCCTGGTCTAGGAGAGCTGTGGTGTGATGGGCCTGGTCTAGTAGAGCTGTGGTGTGATGGGCCGGGTCTAGTAGAGCTGTGGTGTGATGGGACGGGTCTAGTCGTGCTGTCCTGAGGTGGGTCTGGTAAATCTGTGCTGTGTTGGGCCAGGTCTAGTAGAGCTGTGGTGTGTTGGGCCTGGTCTAGTAGAGCTATGGTGTGATGGGCCTGGTCTAGTAGAGCTGTGTTGTGATGGGACGGGTCTAGTCGTGCTGTCCTGAGACAGGTCTGGTCTGGTAAATCTGTGCTGTGTTGGGCCTGGTCTAGTAGAGATGTGCTGTAATAAGCCATGTCTGGCTCTTTTCTCCTGTGGATGGTGGGGGTACTGTTTCAGAAGGTGGGGCGGGGGACCTCTGTTGCTGGGGTGATGGGTGTGTGGGTCCCTGCCAAGTGTTGCATCTTTTAGGTCCTTGGCAAAGGTTCTGATACTGTCCTGATCAAGATGTACGTTATCGTATAAGTGTTGACATGTCAGAGTGGGGTGGTGAGCCGTTCTGACGTTGAGCAGTGAGGCACAGTCCACAGTGATCTGTTGATTTTATTTTGTCGATCTCTCTCTCTCACTGTGTCTCTCTCACTGTGTCTCTCTCTCTGTGTGTGTGTGTGTGTGTCTCTCTCTCTCGCTGTGGCTCTCGCTGTGTCGGTGTGTCTCTCTCTCTCGCTGTCTTTCTCGCTGTGTCTCTCTCTCTCGCTGTCTTTCTCGGTGTGTCTCTCTCTCTCTCTCATTCAATTCAATTTGCTTTATTGGCATGACGTAACAATGTACATATTGCCAAAGCTTATTTTGGATATTTACAATATAAAAATAAAAATGAGAATCAAAATTGTCAACGGGACAACAGTAACAACAATAACCAAGTATCAAAATAACCATACATTCAACAATAACTATAAGCATACAGTAGAGTACATGTGCAGGTTGATTGGTCTGTCAGACACTGTCCCTCAACTTATGGCAGGCAGCAATGTAGTGCGCTGCCAACCCACAGCTCTCTGCGTCCTACCCCAACAGGACGGCTAGCCTATCCTCATCAGAGAGGTCTTCGAAACCTTGAATAAGGGTTTCAAATTTGGGGAAATTACACTCTAATTGTTTTATATTTTTTACATTTTGTCAGGAAATGCAGCTCCGTCTCAGGTTCTGCTGTTGTGCAGTGGTTGCACAGCCTTTCCTCTACAGGGAGCAAGGTTTTCCTGTGTCTACCCTTCTCAATGGCAAGGCTGTGCTCACTGAGCCTGTATTTTGTCAAGGTTTTTCTAAGGTTTTGATCAGTAACCATGGTCAAATATTTAGCCACAGTGTACTGTCGATTTAGGGCCAGATAGCACTGCATTTTTCTTTGTGTTTGTGCTTGTGTTTCCCAATAAGCAAATGTAGTTTTGTTTTGACTGTGTTGTAATTTGGTTTATCCTGATTTGATTGGATGTTCTGGTCCTGAGGCTTCAGTGTGTTAGTAGAACAGGTTTGTGAACTCAGCCCCAGGACCAGCTGGATGAGGGGACTCTTTTCTTTGCTCAGCTCTTGGCATTGCAGGGCTTGGTAGTGATATGAGAGGGGGGCACTGTATTTTAGATGTTTCCAAAAACCTAATTGCTCTTTTTTGAGTTTTTATTATTATTGGATATTTGCCTAATTCTGCCCTGCATGCATTGTTTGTAGTTTTCCTCTGGACATGTAGGAGAATCTTACAGAACTCTGTATGCAGGGTTTCAATGGGGTGTTTGTCCCATTTGATGAAATCTTGTTTTTCAAGATCACCCTCTCTCGCGCTGTGTCGCTCTCTCGCTGTGTGGCTCTCTCGCTGTGTGGCTCTCTCGCTGTGTGGCTCTCTCGCTCTCTCTCTCGCTGTGTGGCTCTCTCGCTCTCTCTCTCTCGCTGTGTGGCTCTCTCGCTCTCTCTCTCTCGCTGTGTGGCTCTCTCGCTCTCTCTCTCTCTCGCTGTGTGGCTCTCTCGCTCTCTCTCTCTCTCTCGCTGTGTGGCTCTCTCGCTCTCTCTCTCTCTCTCTCGCTGTGTGGCTCTCTCGCTTTGTGGCTCTCTCGCTGTGTGGCTCTCTCGCTTTGTGGCTCTCTCGCTGTGTGGCTCTCTCGCTCTCTCTCTCTCGCTGTGTGGCTCTCTCGCTCTCTCTCTCTCTCTCGCTGTGTGGCTCTCTCGCTCTCTCTCTCTCTCTCGCTGTGTGGCTCTCTCGCTCTCTGGCTCTCTCGCTGTGTGGCTCTCTCGCTCTCTCTCTCTCTCTCGCTATGTGGCTCTCTCGCTCTCTCTCTCTCTCTCGCTGTGTGGCTCTCTCGCTGTGTGGTTCTCTCGCTGTGTGGCTCTCTCGCTGTGTGGCTCTCTCTCTCGCTGTGTGGCTCTCTCTCTCGCTGTGTGGCTCTCTCTCTCGCTGTGTGGCTCTCTCGCTGTGTGGCTCTCTCTCTCGCTGTGTGGCTCTCTCTCTCGCTGTGTGGCTCTCTCGCTGTGTGGCTCTCTCGCTGTGTGGCTCTCTCGCTCTCTCGCTGTGTGGCTCTCTCGCTGTGTGGCTCTCTCGCTGTGTGGCTCTCTCGCTCTCTCGCTGTGTGGCTCTCTCGCTGTGTGGCTCTCTCGCTCTCTCGCTGTGTGGCTCTCTCGCTGTGTGGCTCTCTCGCTGTGTGGCTCTCTCGCTGTGTGGCTCTCTCGCTGTGTGTCGCTCTCGCTGTGTGGCTCTCTCGCTGTGTGGCTCTCTCGCTCTCTCGCTGTGTGGCTCTCTCGCTCTCTCGCTGTGTGGCTCTCTCGCTCTCTCGCTGTGTGGCTCTCTCGCTGTGTGGCTCTCTCTCTCTCTCGCTGTGTGGCTCTCTCTCTCTCTCGCTGTGTGGCTCTCTCTCTCTCTCGCTGTGTGGCTCTCTCGCTGTGTGGCTCTCTCGCTGTGTGGCTCTCTCGCTGTGTGGCTCTCTCGCTGTGTGGCTCTCTCGCTGTGTGGCTCTCTCGCTGTGTCGCTCTCTCGCTGTGTGGCTCTCTCGCTGTGTGGCTCTCTCGCTGTGTGGCTGTGTGGCTCTCTCGCTGTGTGGCTCTCTCGCTCTCTCTCGCTGTGTGGCTCTCTCGCTCTCTCTCGCTGTGTGGCTCTCTCGCTCTCGCTCGCTTTGTGGCTCTCTCTCTCTCGCTGTGTGGCTCTCTCGCTCTCTCTCTCTCGCTGTGTGGCTCTCTCGCTCTCTCTCTCTCGCTGTGTGGCTCTCTCGCTCTCTCTCTCTCGCTGTGTGGCTCTCTCTCGCTGTGTGGCTCTCTCACTCTCTCTCGCTGTGTGGCTCTCTCGCACTCTCTCGCTGTGTGGCTCTCTCTCGCTCTCTCGCTGTGTGGCTCTCTCTCGCTCTCTCGCTGTGTGTCGCTCTCGCTGTGTGTCGCTCTCGCTGTGTGGCTCTCTTGCTGTGTGGCTCTCTCGCTCTCTCGCTGTGTGGCTCTCTCGCTCTCTCGCTGTGTGGCTCTCTCGCTCTCTCGCTGTGTGGCTCTCTCGCTGTGTGGCTCTCTCTCTCTCTCGCTGTGTGGCTCTCTCTCTCTCTCGCTGTGTGGCTCTCTCGCTGTGTGGCTCTCTCGCTGTGTCGCTCTCTCGCTGTGTGGCTCTCTCGCTGTGTGGCTCTCTCGCTGTGTGGCTCTCTCGCTCTCTCGCTGTGTGGCTCTCTCGCTGTGTGGCTCTCTCGCTCTCTCTCGCTGTGTGGCTCTCTCGCTCTCTCTCGCTGTGTGGCTCTCTCGCTCTCGCTCGCTGTGTGGCTCTCTCGCTCTCTCTCTCTCGCTGTGTGGCTCTCTCGCTCTCTCTCTCTCGCTGTGTGGCTCTCTCGCTCTCTCTCGCTGTGTGGCTCTCTCTCGCTGTGTGGCTCTCTCACTCTCTCTCGCTGTGTGGCTCTCTCGCACTCTCTAGCTGTGTGGCTCTCTCTCGCTCTCTCGCTGTGTGGCTCTCTCTCGCTCTCTCGCTGTGTGTCGCTCTCGCTGTGTGTCGCTCTCGCTGTGTGGCTCTCTCGCTGTGTGGCTCTCTCGCTCTCTCGCTGTGTGGCTCTCTCGCTGTGTGGCTCTCTCGCTCTCTCTCGCTGTGTGGCTCTCTCGCTCTCTCTCGCTGTGTGGCTCTCTCGCTCTCTCTCGCTGTGTGGCTCTCTCGCTGTGTGGCTCTCTCTCGCTGTGTGGCTCTCTCGCACTCTCTCGCTGTGTGGCTCTCTCTCGCTCTCTCGCTGTGTGGCTCTCTCTCTCTCTCTCTTGCTGTGTGTCGCTCTCGCTCTCTCTCTCAAGAGCTTTATTGGCATGGGAAACATATGTTAACATTGCCAAAGCAAGTGAAGTAGATAATAAACAATAAAAATTAACAGTAAACATTACACTCACAGAAGTTCCAAAAGAATGAAAACATTACAAATGTCTATATACAGTGTTGTAACGATGTGCAAATGGTTAAAGTACAAAAGGGGAAAATAAATAAATATGGGTTGTATTTACAATGGTGTTTGTTCTTCACTGGTCACCCTTGTGGCAACAGGTCACAAATATTGCTGCTGTGATGGCACACTGGCACACTGTGGTATTTCACCCAGTAGATATGGGAGTTTATCAAAATTGGGTTTGTTTTCAAATTATTTGTGGATCTGTGTAATCTGAGGGATGTATGTGTCTCTAATATGGTCATACATTGGGCAGAAGGTTAGGAAGTGCAGCACAGTTTCCACCTCATTTTGTGGGCAGTGTGCACATAGCCTGTCTTCTCTTGAGAGCCATGTCTGCCTACGGCAGCCTTTCTCAATAGCAAGGCTATGCTCACTGAGTCTGTACATAGTCAACGCTTTCCTTAAGTTTGGGTCAGTCACAGTGGTCAGGTATTCTGCCACTGTGTACTCTCTGTTTAGGGCCAAATAGCATTATAGTTTGCTCAGTTTTTTTGTTAATTGTTTCCAATGTGTTAAGTAATTATCTTTTTGTTTTCTCATGATTAGGTTGGGTCTAATTGTGTTGCTGTCTCTCTCTGTGTGTCTCTCTCTCTCTCGCTCTCCCTCTCTTTCTGTGTGTCTCTCTCTCTCTCTCTGTCTTTCGCTCTCTCCCCCTCCCTCTGTCTTCCTCAGTGAGAGTACAGTGCTGCTGTTGAACCCATCTCTGGGAGACAGGCTGGTGGTGAGCTCCACAGACCAGCTGATCACCTCCTACGAGCCCCCAGAGGAGGACAAGGAGCAGGCCGTCACCTGGGCTCTGTCTGAAGGCCCGGAGCACAACAAGGGACACCGCCTCACCCTCACCCACCCCAAGGTAAGACACACTACCTCTCCCTCTGAGTAACCCTCACTCCTCTTAGGTAAGGATCATCCCAACTCCTGCGTCAGTGGTCAGTCCAGCATCTATAGCTCCATGAATTTGAAGGTGGTTACATTTCTCCAGCCCGATCCCTCAGCTGGTTACATTTCTCCAGCCCGATCCCTCAGCTGGTTACATTTCTCCAGCCCGATCCCTCAGCTGGTTACATTTCTCCAGCCCGATCCCTCAGCTGGTTACATTTCTCCAGCCCCGATCCCTCAGCTGGTTACATTTCTCCAGCCCGATCCCTCAGCTGGTTACATTTCTCCAGCCCCGATCCCTCAGCTGGTTACATTTCTCCAGCCCCGATCCCTCAGCTGGTTACATTTCTCCAGCCCGATCTCTCAGCTGGTTACATTTCTCCAGCCCGATCCCTCAGCTGGTTACATTTCTCCAGCCCGATCCCTCAGCTGGTTACATTTCTCCAGCCCGATCCCTCAGCTGGTTACATTTCTCCAGCCCGATCTCTCAGCTGGTTACATTTCTCCAGCCCGATCCCTCAGCTGGTTACATTTCTCCAGCCCGATCCCTCAGCTGGTTACATTTCTCCAGCCCGATCCCTCAGCTGGTTACATTTCTCCAGCCCGATCCCTCAGCTGGTTACATTTCTCCAGCCCGATCCCTCAGCTGGTTACATTTCTCCAGCCCGATCCCTCAGCTGGTTGCCAGAAAAGTGGAGGGTGAATGCTTTGTTTTTGTTTGAATCCCAGATTGCCCCTTTAAGGCCACAGGTAACTCAGAATGTTAGGGATATAGTGAAGAAGACGAACACTCAGATGGTGATACTGAGAACCCTATGATGACATTCAGACATATTTTTTGTCTTTACCCCAGAAAACCCTTTTAGTCCAACAGCTGTAGTTTGGAGGCTTTTAAGGAAACACCAGAGTAGATTGTGGTTAGCCTTTTTCCTCAAGTATATGGAAAGAAACATATAAGAGAAGAGCTTCTAGTTTTTCCAATTTAAAATAGAGTGGAAAGAAAAGCTTTGACAAAATTGACACAGATGCACATGGCATTTGGAAAGACTGCAACAGTAATACTAGCTACCACCCATATTTTCAAGTTTCTGTACTTTGCCTTAGCTATAGTCCTAGGTGTATTATAACAAATATGTATTAAAACTATAATGTATTACTGTAGTAATGGTAATAGTACTGTATAGTAATAACAGTAATATAAATGTTGTTTTGAATTGTGATAATATAATTCATATTGAATCATACTTAAATCCTCCGCTCTTCCTTTCTCTCCTTCTTCCCTTCCACCCTCCCTTCCTCCCTTACCCTCTCCTTCTTCCCTTCCACCCTCCCTTCCTCCCTTACCCTCTCCTTCTTCCCTTCCACCCTCCCTTACCCTCTCCTTCTTCCCTTCCACCCTCCCTTCCTCCCTTACCCTCTCCTTCTTCCCTTCCACCCTCCCTTACCCTCTCCTTCTTCCCTTCCACCCTCCCTTCCTCCCTTACCCTCTCCTTCTTCCCTTCCACCCTCCTCCAGGCAGTAAAGCAGGTAGTTTGGCACGGTAAGGGTGACTACCTGTCCAGCGTCATGCCTGACAACACCAGCAACCTGCAGGTGCTGATCCACCAGGTGAGCAAGCGGCGGACGCAGAACCCCTTCCGCAAGAACAAGGGCCTGGTGCAGTGCGTCTCCTTCCACCCGCTGCGGCCCTACTTCTTCGTGGCCACGCAGCGCTACGTGCGCATCTACAACCTCATCAAGCAAGAGCTGACCAAGAAGCTGATGACCAACTGCAAGTGGATCTCCAGCATGGCCATTCACCCTGGAGGTTAGTGCTCTATCACAGGTCCCCATCAGAGAGGAGAGTATGTCCTACTGGAACGTCTGTGGAGATGGCTAAATGCACCGCCAATAAGCTGGGATTTGATGGTCATTCTCAAGAGGAGGAAGGTGGTGATATATGAGTGAAATACATGTTTTCTGTACTAACACTACTCCTGGCCAGGTGATAACCTGATCTGTGGCAGCTATGACTGCAGACTGGCCTGGTTTGATCTGGACCTCTCTACCAAACCGTACAAGATGCTGCGGTGAGGCACCTCCTATACATTCTCATGTATTAATTTGTAATTATTGATTGCCAATGAATACTAGTTGTTGACCACGTGACATGAGGCCTGAGTTTTATTGGTTCTGAAGTCTTTTGTCTGTTTTGGCGACCCAGGCACCACAAGAAGGCCTTGAGAGGCGTGGCTTATCACAGGAACTACCCCCTATTCGCCTCTGGTGCTGATGACGGCAGCGTGATCGTCTGCCACGGCATGGTCTACAAGTAAGTCACATCACCCAATCACACCTACTGTCCCAATACAATATAAACACCTCTCCTCGTCACTGTCTCATGTCTGTTTTTCACCATCTCTCCTTTCCTCTGTCGTTCTCTCTCTCTCTCTCTCTCTGAAGATGTCATGTTGTTTTTCCCCCTGCGTTCCTTCTCCAACTCGTCTAAATGTTGATGCGTATCCTACAAACCATATTTCCTGATTTGTACATTTTATTTCGGCTGTATAACCGTCAAGAGATTTTAAATGAAGAAATATAATACTGTAGAATATTGTCTGTGTTCAGTCTTCTGCACTGTCATAACTCTATCAATCAATCTCTCGTTCTCTCTTTCATTCTTTCTTTCCAGTGACCTGCTCCAGAATCCTCTCATTGTTCCAGTCAAGGTACTGAAGGGTCACCAGATCACCCAAGATCTGGGGGTCCTAGACGTGACCTTCCACCCCACCCAGCCCTGGGTCTTCTCCTCGGGGGCTGACACCACCATCCGCCTCTTCACCTAAACCACCTCGGTCACATCTCAAATCACACCCTATTCCCTATCTAGTGCACTACTTTTGACCAGAGCAGTTTGACAAAAGCAGTGCACTACAGTATATAGGGATACCTTTTATCTCAAATGACATGCTATTCCCTATATAGTGCATTACTTTTGGCCAGAGCAGTTTGACCGAAGTGGTGCACTATATAGGGGATACCTTGGTTACATTTCAAATGGCACCCTATTCCCTGTATAGTGCACTACTTTTGACCAGAGCCCACATAGGGCTATATCTGAGCAATATATGTGTACTGTATTTAAGACACTTACCAGTCTCCTCCCATGTCCTCTGACAGCTATCCCTGACGGAAGAATCAAATCAAGTGCCTGACATCATGTATATTATCCTCATGTTTAGTACTTTTTCCAAGCTAAGAGAACACCAACCACACAGCCATAATCTCTTTCTCTCCTCAGTGAAACTGAGACAGTAAAAATATGTTTGGTTTCAAACGGCACCTCAAATCTGGCCTGGGCAGGAAAGCCTATTTCCATCTACGTTGCTGTTCTGTGCAGCTGACCTCATAGCAGCGCATAAGAGTCAAACCACTAATGCTTGGACACTTCAGACAGCCCCCGTGACAAAATATACTGTATGTTCAGAGATTAAGCTTGCCAATAGAAACAATAGAACAATGATGTTGTGAGCCCCCAGAAGGACCCTGTCAGCCCCTGTCCTAGAAGGATATGTGTAAATATATCGGTCTTTAGTGTATGCAACCAAAGTCATGTCCAGTTGAGGTTCTGCAGGACTTGTTTCGATCACAAACACTATGTATGGCGATGTGTGATCCCTTTTTTTTTTAATTGTAAAATCTTCTGACTCCTTTTCTCGACAACTTTGTCGGTCTGCTACAAGTATTTCTTTTTAATTAAAACTGGTGTTCCCTGAAGCGTTTGAAGCGTGTGTGTTTTGTTTGGGTCTCGCTCTTCTCTTTTGCGTCGGTGGCCGGCGGGTCAAGAAGGGTGAACTCAAAACCTCTGAAATATATGCAACCAGGGACATGGAAGTGGGTTTCCTTTGCTCCTCAGCTCAGCCCCAGACGAGATTCTTCAGAAAGTGGTGGATTATATATCATTCTCTGTCAAGACGAGGCAAGGCCGTGTTGTACTACACTGTACACCTGTGGCTCCCTCCCTCTCTCACATCGCTGTATCATTGCCTTTGTCCTAGATGGCAATGTAGGGCACTACTTTTGGGCAGGGCTCTGTTCAAAACTAGTGCACTATATAGGGAATAGTGTGACGAAGACAGTCTGTCGGTCAGTCTCTAGCTATGGTCTAAATCTGAAAATATTGTGAATGAAATTGATTCTGGCAAACAAATGTACTAAATTTGAGGTCTATAGAATCGTTGTCATTTTGAGGTTTTCTTGAAAGCAATGTTATTTTAATGTAGATCTCAACAGCGACCATGAGGGAACGAAGAAATATACAGTGCAACTGATACGCATGTTCTAAATATTAGTATATGTATGTTAGAGCGTAGAAATGTGTACCTCAACTGTTAATCGTCTCAACTGTTGAAATGTTTTGTGGTTTATTACAATGTATGGCCATGAATCAAATGCCAAGTAATTTATAAATTAGCTAGCGTTTCTAGCTGCTAAAACTACATTTCCGCTTTATAGCTAATCAGTTGGTTGTGAATATCCTCTCTTCCTGGTATGTAGGTCAGATTTCCTGGATTGATTTGGCCAAGATCCTGTATAGACGTTAATGATGTAATTGGCCGATAGATGCTAATAGTGAAAGAGTTGATTGATCCATATGGCTTTTAACACACTTGGCATATTCAACATGAGAAGTAGGCCTGGCGATGTGTTTTAGGAATACAATACAATTTGTTTCACTTCAAACTGCTCGTCTACTTTAGCTCTGACTGATGGCAGTTTGTTTCATCACAAACACCATGTATACATGTAGAATGACTCAGCTGGTCTTGAAATCAACTTTCAATTGGGTCAAAATGGAAATAAATAAAAGCCAACTATAAACCACAACACTGTTTGACAGGTCTAAAAAAGGTTGTTTTTCTAATGTTCAGAGGAAGTTCCTCCATTCCCTTTGTCAAGGAAAGCATACTAGAGCTAAAGTGATGGAAAACTGAAGCTGTTGCCACGAAAGCCCTTTGGGCGGGCAGTAATGTTAGTTTCCCCCTGAAGCTTCTTATTGGTGAAGGGACCCAAACATTAAAACGCTACATTTAAGGAGCCATACAAATAAGTATGGAAGTGCTTTGATATTGCATACATGCATGAGAGCAGTGAAAAACTCCATGGCTCATAAAGTACATTGCACTGTCTCTCCTCCACCATTTAATGTTTCCACTCTTGAATTTCATCTTTAAGAAGAAAGAAAAAAAGCAAAGCAGGAAACTGTTGGGTTTGGTTCGCTTTACCACATTTATCAATTAACACTGGCAGTAGCCAGAGAAACCAGTCAATTGATTGCAGCTGTCCCTGTTTTGAAGTCCCGTTTTTCCCAGCTCTCCCAAGCTGTACCGGGAGGGAGGAAATGGACATGCATAAAATCATTTTTAATCAACGCAAAGGGATTGGTCCCATACATGATATTTTACAAAAACCATTAGATTGGCAGCAGGCCAGGCAGGCTCAGTCAGAGCAGATGAGTTTTTCTGCTGTAATAAATTAGCTGACTGGGTTGCCAGTAGCCGGGGAGACGTCACACCAGGCAGAACCAGACTGAGACAGGGCTCGGCCTACACACGCTCTTGGTCAAAACTGAAAATGGCACAAGACAAATTCCTCTCCTCTGTCTGCAGCTCTGAGATGACATCATAAAGTTTTAAAAAGACTTGCTGACCTTTTAATGACTTCCTCCTCTCTGCTCCTTTGACTGACCGCCGCCACACTGCTTTGAGCCCTTCCCAGGGGCCCCACTGCCACAGAGCTTTGAGCCCTGCCTGCATGGGGGCCCCACCAAGGGCCTCCATTGTAAATGTGTTGTTGCCACGGCCCATTACTATAACATGTGTATAGGTTTTGTGTTGCATGTGGGTTCCTGAGTACAGTAAGTTAAAGGCCCTTGTGTGTTTCTGTGTGTAGTTCTTGCATTACGGTTCTACTCTGTTTCTGAAGATGACTTCAGACAGTGGCACTGAAACAGTCTGAAAAGCACAGGCTCTTTGGAAAGGCTTTGGATGTCTGTTACTGTGTCTCGCCCACAACACTGAGCTGCGGTTTCTCATTAGCAAACTAGTTTCCTCCTTGCTGACCTGACGATATGATTTGAGAATATCTAATGGTTTAATATTCAGACTGTTGCAGTGTGTGTACCTGCGGTTTTCCTGTCAGTGAAACCCAATAACACTCCCATTGCATCACTCTGAATAGTTTTTAAAGAAATTGATGCAGTCCTGGCAGACAGTGAATGTTTCCATCGCTTTTTCTTTCCTTATTTTCTCCCCTCATTCGTTTTTTTTCACCCTTAGGGAGCGTGGTCAAAACAAACAGCAAATATGCGGTCTGTGTAGAGAAACTGGGCTTGGAGAAGGCCACATTCCAGGATAAGTGGAAAAAATTTGAGCCCCATTCTCTCCTGCCTGTGTTTTGAAGCTCCTAGAGACCTTGCTTCCACAATGTTAATTTGGGAATCTAGTGTCTCTGGGTGCTGGTTTCCCCAATGGGCTCTCTGGGTTTTTTGTGATTGTCAGCAGCGTTGAACGAGGCTGCCCCTGTGTGGGTACTCCACTGCTGTCTACCATTCAGACTAACTACGGAACACTGCTGGTGGCTCGTTATTACAGTGTCTTAATGAGCTAGCTATGCAATTCACGCCTGCATTACGAAGATGTTTACACTGAACAGGCAAGATTTGTACTGTCTGTAATGATGTTGATGAACAATGTGGTTATTTCTGGTTATTAGAGAGATTTTAGTGGCTTCATCCTCTCGGAGGTAGCCAGCGACGATTAGGGATGCACGTACCAGGATGGGAAATATGAGCGTAACACACAGAAAAGAGAGAGAGAGAGAAAGTGAAAAGGACATGGGGGGGGGGTTGAATCCAGATATACTGCATATTGCCACAGACGGGCGGTTTTAAAGAGGCTTTGCTTTTCAAACATTGAGTCACTCCAAACGGTAGCAGCCAAACACATTATTGACATTGCGAGGGCACATTAATACTTTCCTCGCATTTGATGTTTGTGGTCCTATTTTTTCCTTCGCTTTTCTACATAATCGCAGCTATAGTAAGAGATGAGGTTTTCCTTCTGGAATCTTTAGGATTGGAACTATGAGCCACTTTTGGTTATGAATGGTTTTTGGTGAGCCTCACATTTCTCCCCCTCTATTGGAGGTCTGCGATGACATACACCAGGGTTTATCTCGCACCACATTCAGCTTGGCCCTATTGGTATGAACAATACAGGGCCCTGTTGATGCATTTACATACAGTACCCACTCACCTCAATAAAATAAGTATTTCGCTGGCAGCTACTGAGTTCTGTTAACGGACACATTTGATCACAGATTTTGTCCTAAAATGAACCTCATGTGCCTCAGGACCAGGAATAGACACCCTCATGCACAGAGCTTCCATAGAGAATATGGGATACACAGACACGTTGACCTCTTCTTTCCCCATAGAATTGGGGACACAGAGAGAGACCGTGAGAGGCACCCAGAGCTCTGAGGACCGGGCCAGCGTACTGAGGGCCGGGCCAGCGTACTGAGGGCCGGGCCAGCGTACTGAGGGCCGAGCCAGCGTACTGAGGGCCGGGCCAGCGTAGTACAGGACCGGGCCAAGGTGTTCTCTCTCACAGATCCTCAATCTTGTTTCGTCTGTCTGTCCTTTCCCTCGCTGACAATGGAGCCCTTCTTCCACTTTGAAGACTTTGGCAGATGTCGTGCTAAAAACATTCCTACGCTATTTTCTTTCTCTCTTCTTAGGGCGGAGGGGTTACTGAAAAGCATGCGAGGAACCAAAGCCCCCGCACAAGCAGTTTAAACTGGGTATCTTCAGCGAGAGAGAAAGTGGACAGATTTGATACTCTTTGACCCCAATTTGCAGCACCTGCAAAATTCAATTCTTGGGGAGTTTACAGTCTTTTAATTGGAGGGGAAAACAGCACTGTGAACTCTTGGCAGTTGGCTTAATTCAGATCTGTTACAAATTACCCCTAAATAGAGGGAACCTTTTTTTATTTTCCTGCTGCCTGCCTGCACATGTCCTTACTACAGCCCGGGCCCAATGACATCATGGTGCTCCAGCCGTGCAGACGGTGGTGGAAGTAAACCACAGTGAAATTGAGTTGCCTGAGCTAATTTAAAGAAAAGTAAAAGGCCACTCTCTGGTTACTTTAAGCACCACATTTGATATGGAGGAGGGTTGGCTTTGAAGGGGAGGCCAGGCCTAGGCTGAAGCAGCAGTCTCCTGGCCTCCGCGTGCGAGTAACGAGGGCTGGCGGCACCCAGCAGCAGTCTTTTATTATCTGGACACAGAGGACTTCTTCCAGGGTGGAGAGGGAGAGCGCAGCGGAGGTGTGGTGGACAGAGAGAGAGGGAAAAGAAGGGAGGCAGCTTGGGAGACATTCACACCTACACTGGCATCCGCCGGGCTGGTTTCGTGTGTCTGTGTGTGTGTAACTCAACAGGGTTCCAGATCGTTTTTATGTGTTTCCTATATGGTAGCAAATGTGGTATCAAAAGGCCTTACCTGCAATGTACTGTATAATAAGTGTATTTTGTTAATATTTTTTTTATTTTACTTCACTTTTTCCAAATAGTCTCCCTCCCTTGCTCAAATTATGGAACTGTCACTAGATCCTATGAGGTTGTTTTAAAACCTTGATTATAGGTACAATACATAGTGAAGGGATGTCACTTTGGCCTAGATTAAATCTATACCGCTGAAGATCTGTGCTATAGAGCTATTGAAATGTAAAGGTCATTTCAGATTGAACCACATACGCAACGTTCATGAATGCAGTCTCCGCGAACGCAGGAACATTGCCTTTCAATTTAAATTGTGCTGTAGCGCAGATCTTCAGCGGTACGGATTGAATCTAGCCCTTTTGAGTATTAGCATGATAGTCACAGATTGATAGTACATTAAACTCTTGCGGCGTAGCTAGATAGAATTAAACAAGAGTACAGTTCTACCTCTTTCATCATACCTTAAGGCAGGAACAGGGAGGGATGTTAGTCTGCATTGTGGCTTTAGGGGAGTATTAGCAGTCAGCTGGAGTATTAACCAAACGACAACGATAAAAATACCTCGGTACCCACTACTGGGCACGCTAGCCCTATGGCGGCCGTGATTCTTCCGTAAATTGACATCGGCATCTCTCTCAAAACAGGATGTGGAAAGCTAGGCTAGCTATAGTGTTCATGACTCCGGCAGATGACCAGTTTTCACCAGGCAGGCAGCTCTTATATGGCTCTGTGTGCAACAGCAGCCTGCTGCCTGGTTGGCTCACAGTCATGTTGTCCCAGGCTGCATCCTGATTCTTCACCCTTCTCTCCTCTCTTATATTTCAAAGCATTGGATTAGTGTAATCATTGGCTGGAAGGGGTTTCCATTGTTAAATCCACAAGAGTAGTACACAAGTGCACATGTGGGGAAAAGGGTGGAGAATTGGGACGTAGCCTCAGATTACATCCCAAATGATGCCCTATTCCCTATATAGTGCACTACTTTTGACCAGGGCCATCAGGGACAAATTCCCAGTCATGTTGTCCCTGGACCTGCAGCTGGTTTGGGGATCAGCCTTCCCTTCCCGCTGTGTCTCTCCAGCCCTCCAGGGGCGGTGTGCACCATCACTCACTCTCTGTCGTAGACACAGCACGTTTAAATACTTGTGTATACAGTGTGTGTGGCCCTAGGCTGCAACCACAGCTTGTTTGAGATCCTGACCAGGGGCCAGATTCACAAAACCTTCTTAAGAAGAAATTGCTTCTTAACAGACATTTTTTCTCGTGCTGTTTATGTTTCTCCTTAAGCAAATCGATTCTTGAAAATAAAGTCCTTGGAAATGTTCTTAATTCCAAAATATCTAAACCCTTGTCTTAAACTCAGGGCAGTGAGAGAAAAAGCTCATAAAAGCAATTGAACATGTTTAATTCAATCACAAACTTATTATGATTATTTTAAACCCAAGTACATGTTTAAGAACAGTAATCTCAGTAAGAAATATGCTAACATGATTGCCATTGCTAGCAACAAACATTTTAAGAATATTTGTAAGAGATTTGAGAAGTTAGTAAGAAAATCATTAGATCTTAAAATATTGTTGGAATTGCACCTACGAACTATCTTCTTCTTCTTAAACTATCTTCTTACTAACTAGCTTCTTCAGTTTTTGCATAAGAAGTGTTTTGTGAATCTGGGCCCAGGACCTTGACTGTTTGAGGTAGATTTTAAGACGAGAAGAAGAACATCTCTTGGTTCTTAACCCTCTTGTTGTGTTTGCTTCGTGTTAATTAATTCTGTGTTCCTGGTCCAAAATGACCTCATTATATGTGATTATAAATCCATAATAATACATATATTATCACCTAATGTTGTAAGATCTTTTTATCAACTTAAGTTCTTGTGAACATTACAAGTTTTGAACTTCTATTTGCTATTTATGACCTGTAGGCCTCATTGACCTGAGCTCATACAACTTGTTTTTGAGTAAAAAAAGCATAATGTATGTATTATTTTGACTATAACAAATACTCAGATGAAACATTGTGCTATTTATCACAGACTACTTTCTGTCAAAGTTTTACAAGGACTCTCTCACCAGTGTCATGGTCAAAGATATGATCAAGAGCCTCACATACGGTTTATTGTTTGGTCATTGTGCTGCCACAGAATTAATTGTGAGCAAGGTCTCAAAAAAGCTTGATATACCAGATCTGCGAGAAAAGTTCTATATATTATTGAAACAATGTTGCGATTGTTTGTGAGAATGCCAACAAGTGTGGTTCCCGTGGGGGAAAGATTATATTGGGGAAAGGTTCCCGTGGGGGTTGCCATGGAAGCTGAGGTGTGTGTGTATGTGCTCAAACACACATGCATGTGAGGGTCTGGGAGAGGAAGTGTGTCCATCTGATGAATGGGCATGTGCCTGAATTCAATTTTATGCACTAATTGTAATCTCACCCATTAATTTCTAATGACAGATCATTTTTGACCGGGAACACCACAGGTGTACAAAAGTTAAATAAAACACCCAAAATGAAAATCATGAAAATGTGTTTTGTGTGTTCAGATGCCCTGTGTGGACAAAGTCATGGAACCTTATGACAATCAGATTAAATTACCTACATTTTTCAGAGAGAAAACTTGTAAATCGGTCCAATTCGACCGGAACACAGCAGGAGGGTTAATAAGGTTCAAAAGCCGACTCAGCATTGAGATGGGCTAAATCAACACAAAATATCTGATAGAACATCATTTTGAAAACCAAGCTCAAAGGGACGTAATGACTAATACAGAGAAAGACTGTTCATCATTTTAATGTCCAAGTAGGACTATATTCAACTGTACAGGTTTTAATCCCTGTCAATTCTCCTCATCTGTCTTACTCTCTCTTCCTCCCATCCCTCCATTCATCGCCTCCTCCTCCTCTCCTTGAGTTCGAACGAGAACCTCTGATTTACCCCCGCCCCTCATCCCCAAGCCTTCCTGCCCCAGCTATGGGCCTAATCCCCACCCCAGCTGTGGGGACCCCACAGGGCCGTAAATCAGAGCCCCTAAATCCTTACCTGGGCAGCCCCCTGAAAGTGCTCTCCCCTTAGGCAGGATTCAGGAAGGTTGGGGGTGGATGTGGGGGATGGAGCCTGGGGGCAACATGATCCCTGAGCTAGCCCTCTGAGTGAATCACACCGTCAGAGAGAGAGATACAGTAGTTCCCCTGTCCTTAGTCTTAAATACACAGTGCATCTTTCATACACAGGACAGCAGACAGACTTTCTCTGTCTGAACTCTCTCAAGGTGTCTTCTTTGTGGGGATGTTTACTCTGCCTCCCCCAGTGTTAGGTGGATGTGTGATGCCATCTAACTGCACTCTCTCTGAACTGGGGTAGCCGGTCAAAGTCCCTGCAGGCTAAGTGCGCTCCCTATGGCTCCGCGGCTCGTGATTCTTAATGTGTTGTCTGGAGGGGCTTACAGGACGAGGACAGGAAGCAGATGCTCTGTTTGTTTGTTTATATAGCGCTCCCTCCCGTCCGTCGCACGTCCTTGGACCAGGGCCCAGGGTTGGTGCACGGGGAGGGGAGAGAGCCGAGGGGGTGGGACGACGGAAGTCTGGACCTGGGTGTCAATCACAGGTGGTTCCCGTGGGGCCTGTAGCAGATCACTGCAAATGAAGCATGTGTTTGTTGGACCGCAGCTCGTTCACTGGTATAAAAAAGCGAATGGGACAATTCCACTGTTTATCTGGCTAGCGCGTGCCATACGGAGACACAGTACAGAACTGGCCAGACCAGGGTCAGCTTTACACGGACTCCCTCTTTGTGTAGCCAGCGTGTGTCCGTAATGGCATCCTATCCCTTATACAGTGCACTATTATTATAAAAAATAGTGCACTATGTAAGGAATAGGGTGCCATTTGTGACGTAGTTTTAGGTGGGCTCTATTTTGGTGAGGCACGTTCATGGAGGATCAGGTCTACCGGTACTCATCTGTTGTACATTAGCCCTCTGTAGAGTGAACACTGTTTAATTCCAGACTGGAGGTAATTACAGGGGAGGCTGAAGGAGGGAGGGCCTGTTTCACCCAGGCATGATGGGGCTGGGGGGATAACCCCGTCATAAGCATACACACACACCTCTGATTTTAGTGGTTCTCTGGTTTCCACACACACAATACCACACCAACTGTTGGGTCAAATGAAATCAGTGACGTTTTGACCAAGTACCACTTCCCCACATCTGTGAGTGAGTTCCTCCCGGTCGTGTGTGTGTGTGTGTGTGTCACCCACATCTGTGAGTGAGCCCCGCTCGTGACCCCACACAGCTTTAGAGGACTCGGGCTGATCCCTCTAATAAAGAGGGACGGGTTAACAGGGTAATGATGGGGTACTCATACATCCAATAACCCCTCATTTATTCATTACTAGACTTCTCTTTTGAAAAAGCACTCTTAAGAGATTGTGTTACTGTATTTGTCATAAGATTTTTCTTCAGTATGATTGAGTTATGTTTTTACTGTCTGATAATGTTGAGTGTTTATCAACAGAAACAACAGCAGGGGTTTGGATGATATAAAATATACTACACACAGCTGTAGAAACAGACTGAAAGTATGTATGTCCGCCACTACTAACTGGTCCGCCACTACTAACTGGTACCATGGTATACCATTACTAGTAGTACTACTAGGAGAGTATCACCATGGTACGCCACTACTAGTAGTACTACTAGGAGAGTATTACCATGGTACGCCACTACTAGTAGTACTACTAGGAGAGTATTACCATGGTATGCCACTATGAGTACTACTAATAGGAGCGTATAACCATGGTACGCCACTACTAGTAGTATTAATAGGAGAGTATTACCATGGTCCACCACTACTAGTAATACTAATAGGAGAGCATAGTATTACCATGCTACACTACTACTAGTAGTATTAATAGGAGAGTTTTACCATGGTAAGCCACTACTTGTAGTACTAATAGGAGAGTATTATCATGGTACTCTGGGGCTATTTTCAATTGTACCTTTATTTTACCAGACAGGTCAATTAAGAACACATTCTTATTTACAATGATGGCCCAGCAAATTACATTGTGACACTCCAATTTATGATCTTGGGTAACATTTGAATATTACATTTGGAGTATTTGGTTATTTTTTATCCCCTTCCTCAACGGAGCAGACTAAAGCCACAGGTGAAGCAATAACCAAACACAGCTCTGAGCTCTCCCACGCTTTGCAACTAAAACACTGTTCAATTTCCACCCCCCAAAACCTCTAAATAATAAATCACCAAGAGATTGAAAAAAAAAAATATCTCTCAATCTCAACAATTATATAAATTTACAATGGACGTTAAGCTCTCTGAGAAATCGAACACCTGATGTTGGGGCTAAACGAAATACAATTCATATCGAATGTAATCAATCTGGCCACCATAAGAGAAGGGGGCTCGACGGTGCTGAAACGCGCCTGGCTCTAGGGGGTGGCTCGGGGGCGGGGTTGGGGGGGTGTCCCAGAGGGGCTGTTAAGGGCCTGTATCACACTGAAGGAGGTCCAGTTCAAGGATAACGTGCTAAATGGGAGACAGATGCTGTCTGTGCTAGTGGCCTTCCTCAGACTGGCCCTCTGAGTAGTCTACACAGGTACAGCAGGCTGAGAGGGCCTGCTCTGAAAACATTATTGGTATTGTCACTCTGTCACTGATGAGAAATGGGTTCAAGGCTGTCATGAGAGAAAGTCCAGTTTCCTGAGTTTGTGTCTCTGTCATTGTGCATGTGCAGGTCCGCTGTCTGGGATGACTTCAACATGAACTGACCGGAACATGTTGCTTCACAGTGTTCTTATTATTGTGGTGTTAGTATTATAGTACATTATAATAGGTTAGTCATTACAGTGTAATAACAACAGAGACATGATCATGGGGACTAGGCTTGGACCTGGTCTAGAGGCTGTTCTGGATATGGGGACATGTTGTGCTCCAGACAGCGTCTGACCTTGTTTTGGTGTGGTCTGGGCTGTAAGGGATATCCAGCAGACAGCCGACCCAGCCTTTCCCCAGCCTCTCCCTGAAAGGATCGGATGGTGTTTATGAGCGGAAGGCCAAAGCCACAGAGTCCAACCTGCATAGAACTGCGTAACTTAACATGTCATAGAGGGAGCATGCAGCGGAGTGCAGTCCACAGACCCTTCTTACTCTATAGCACTTTAGGGCATAATAATGAGGAAATAACCCTGGCGCTGGCCCGGCTCTGACCCTCCCTCCACTGTGGACCTTCTATCCATCTTCATCAGCCCTCTGTGACACGGTCCGTTCACAGCTCTACAGGATGTCGAACCTGAGACCCCGCCAAGCCAGGGAGTGGACCCCTCAGCTGTGTCACTGTCATTTACCCCTGGCGATAGGCCAGCGGGAGCAGGCAGATCAGGATGTGAACCTCGACAGAGCAGAGTGACACAGGACTCAGACCTATGATGCTAATATGCTACACATATGGTTTTCATATGGCTCACTGTTTCAGGCAGCAGCAACAGCCATAACTTAGTGATAGGAAGTTTATTTATTATTTATTTATGTACTTATCCGTCCATGCAACTGGATGGATGCATGCCAATGTAGCCTCTTGTTAAATATATGGACAGATATTTTTTCATGTTAAACAATGAAATCGAACTCCATCCTGTCGCTTAATTTTTCTAAACCTCAAGACAAATATGCTTAACAGTACATTTTTAGGGCCTTTAGTAACCAGTGTAAATATACACTTTTCCTACAGGAAAGAGGAAGAATGAGTTATTGCTTTTGGAGATTTAACTGACAATTAAGGGCTTGATTATCCAAACACTATTACACATTGTCACAACATGTCAGTCAGACTTTAGGCAAGCCAATATCACACAGGTGGTGGACAGTTTCAATTATGGTTATAGTTTAGTTGATGCCATGGGGCTTGGCACATTTAAAGAACAATTCCACCCCAAAACTATATTTTGGTATTGTTGATATAGTCGCAAAATGTTGTGCATGTCAGCAATCAACTTTCAAAATACATTAATACTGCCGGTATGATGCAAATCTAGTGATTTAGGAACTGGCAGGTATAAGTCAGTGAGGCGACTGGGAGAGAACCGGGTCTGGGTAAGGACCCTCGTTCTTCTCAAAGTGTTGACAGTACTCCGGAGATAGCGAATTGTAGTTAACAGCTGTTTAAACACAGTGATATTTTCTCTGTGGTCAATAAGAGAAAGCCCAATTAGGTAGTAAAACAGTGCAGTGCTAAAGTGCACGGTGAGTTTGCCAGAAAAGTAGCCTTGAGTCGATGTGGAGCCATTTGGCAAGGAAGGAGGCTGCCTGAGTTTCTGGGAGAAACAGGAGCTCTATGGGCAAGGCCCAAACACTGGTGTTCCTCACATTTATGGACAGACAGGGTTTATGATATGAGAAGTGTCAAATTTAGGTCACAACTTATGAGAAGGTGAAGGAGAATTTCTGAAATATATTACCCGTCGCCTCTGCTCAGTGTACGTTCACAGTTAGGGTGCTGAAATTGGACGGCGCAGTTTTCCGTAGTACAAAAATCCTGATTTGGGACTTGGAGTCGGACTTTGTTCAACCTAGTTGCATGCTCATTTTTCAGGTTGCTTTTTTCTCCATTACATACACTCTGTTTGTTCATCTTGTAGTGAAAATATTTTGAGAGCGTTTCACCTTCATTCCCCCGAGCCATCCCCTGAAATACATACTCTGGAAGAGCAACCCGGGGCCCCACCTCAGGGATTTCCCTGTGGCTGCAGCTAAAATGGCATGCTATTCCCTATATAGTTTACTACTTTTGACTTGTCTGAAATGACATTTGAAAAATGAAAATGGTATTGAAATGGCATTTCAGATGCAGGCCAGGTCTCTCAGGCTGTGGGCAGGGCAGGCAGCATCTCTTCTTGTTTGGGAGACTGAGTGAAAACCGCCCGTCTTCAGTCTGAAGAGCTGTGTGCCAGTATGAAAGTATTTTTAGCAGTGACAGTGAGGTAGCTACTAGTGTTTCACTTGTCTGGACAGTGTATGGTTGAGTAACAGCAGCACACTGTCTGTCAAAGGGCTTTGCCTCCAGGTAACCCCTCCACCTCCATGGTTTGGCAGTGGGAGGAAGGGGGGCGAGAGAGAGGGGAAGGAGGAAGAGGGTAGAGGAATGGAGTGGAGGGGAATGGAGTGGAGGGGGCACATAATCAAAGGAAAACAGAAGTATCACTACTCCTGCACCTCCACAACCAACCTGGATGACGGTCCAGTCGCTGAAAAAGAAGCTAAAAAAGCTGAACTTATTCAACGTTTATTTTAGCAGTAACCCGATTTTACTTACTTTATGTAATTTGTTATTCTTCCTCGTTTACCCTGTCCTGCCGCATGAATCGCTGGAGATTGTTTTCGGTGGCGTGTGTCCATCTGGTTTCCAAGTTCTTTCTGGATAATACTCTTACCACCTGTTCCATCTCCACATACGTTTGGTCTACGACGCTACGCTTAGCTTAGCCTTAGTCCTATGTTGAGGAGAGTTTATCAAACCGCAATTTCACTGTAAAACACAGGGGCTGCACAAAATGGGTCCCCACAAAAACCTAATAGTGTTGGTGATTAATGTGTGAAACAAATGTCCGTTTTCTTTAATCAAGAAGGAATCACAAATATAGGAAGGAGTTGGCAACACCCAGGGCCCTAGTTGAAGCCTGTGACTGAAACACTCTGGGCCCTAGTTGAAGCCTGTGACTGAAACACTCTGGGCCCTAGTTGAAGCCTGTGACTGAAACACTCTGGGCCCTAGTTGAAGCATGTTACTGAAACACTCTGGGCCCTAGTTGAAGCATGTTACTGAAACACTCTGGGCCCTAGTTGAAGCATGTTACTGAAACACTCTGGGCCCTAGTTGAAGCATGTAACTGAGTCCCAGAGTTGTTGTTGGTCAGCTCACGAGGTCAGGAAAACCCCTAATTATTCCATTGACACTCCTTTCACAACTCCTGGCATTCTGAACTGCCTCAACATCCTTTCAGTTGTGGAAGACCATCGCCTAAGTGAAGACCTGCCACTGCTAGAACCCACAGTTGCTTTAGTTTTGATATTAAGGCGTTTTTGAGATTCTCTTTGTAATGAAAAACGCTAAACAGAATAAAGTAGCATGATACATGCAGACTCAGTGCGTTCTGTTCGTACTAGATACACATAGTTCAATATCGAATTTCACACCGCTTTCTGTTCACATATGATGATGAACACTTATGTCATCAAAGCCAAAGAGTCCGACCAGTCTCTCTCCTGGAATCCAGCCTCTCTCAAGGTTTCAAGTTCGTTCGGAGAGCATTAACGTTCAGGTGATGGTCAATGTGCTATTAGCGGATCAAGCCCAATATTTACTTCCTGGTCATCAGTTTCAACAATTAAAGCTCCAAAGTGAACCAGGGTACTACTAAGTACAGTAGAAAGTGTCATTTCCAGCTCCTGCAGAAGCCAAGAGAAATAGGTGTGGAGAGCAATGGTGAAAGGAGAGTTTTGCGGCTCTCCTTCCTTGTCTATGGTTGCGTTTCAAATGGCACCCTGCGGGCCCTGTTCAGAAGTAGTGCACTCGGAAAGTATTCAGACCCCTTCCCTTTCTCCACATTATGTTACAGCCTTTTCCTCATCAATCTACACACATTAATCCATTATGACAAAGTGAAAACAGGTTTTTAATCATTTTTGCAAAATAAATAACAGAAATACCTTACTTATTCAGACCCTTTGCTATGAGACTTGTTTCTACAACTTGATTGGAGTTCACCTGTGGTAAATTCAATTGATTGGACATGATTTGGAAAGGCACACACCTGTCTATATAAAGGTCCCACAGTTGACAGTGCATGTCAGAGCAAAAACCAAGCCATGAGGTCGAAGGTATTGTCTGTAGAGCTCCGAGACAGGATTGTGCCAAGGCACAGATCTGGGGAAGGGTATCAAAACATGTCTGCAGCGTTGAATGTCCCCAAGAACACAGTGGCCTCCATCATTCTCAAATGGAAGAAATTTGGAACCACCAAGAATCTTCCTAGAGCTGGCCGCACGGCCAAACTGAACAATCATTGGAGAAGGGCCTTGGCCAGGGAGGTGACCAAGAACCCAGAGTTCCTCTGTTTAGATGGGAGAACCTTCCAGAAGGACAACCATCCTTGCAGCGCTCCGCAAATCATGCCTTTATGGTGGAGTGACCAGACGGAAGGCACTCCTCTGTAAAAGGCACATGAGAGCCCGCTTGGAGTTTGCCAAAAGGCACCTAAAGGACTCTCAGACCATGAGAAACAGGATTCTCTGGTCTGATGAAACCAAGATTGAACTCTTTTCCCTGAATGCCAAGCGTCATGTCTGGAGGAAACCTGGCACCATCCGTACGGTGAAGCATGCTGTGAGGATGTTTTTCAGCGGCAGGGACTGGGAGACCAGTCAGGATTGAGGGAAAGATGAACGGAGCCAAGTACAGAGAGATCCTTGATGAAAACCTGCTCCAGAGCGCTCAGGACCTCAGACTGGGGCAAAGGTTCCCCTTCCAACAGGACAACAACGCTAAGCACACAACCAAGTCAACGCAGGAGCGGCTTCTGGACAAGTCTCTGAATGTCCTTGAGTGGCCCAGCCAGAGCCCGGACTTGAACCCGATCAAACATCTCTGGAGAGACCTGAAAATAGCTGTGCAGCGACGCTCCCCATCCAACCTGACAGAGCTTGAGAGGATCTGTAGAGAAGAATGGGAGAAACTCCCCAAATACAGGTGTGCCAAGCTTGTAGTGTCATACCCAAGAAGACTCAAGGCTGTAATCGCTGCCAAAGGTGCTTCAGCAAAGTACTGAGTAAATGGTTTGAATACTTATGTAAATGGTATATTGCCGTAAATTGGCAAAAATGTCTAACGACCTGTTTTTGCTTTGTTATTATGAGGTATTGTGTGTAGATTGACGAGGGGGAAAAACCTATTCATTACATTTTAGAATAAGGCTGTAATGTAACAAAATTTAAGGGGTCTGAATACTTTCCAAATGCACTGTATAGGGAATACGGTTCCATTTGGGACGAACCCTACCGCCTACGCTCTTCCGGATGAGACCCTAGTAGGATTGAGGTGTTCAGAGTCCTCTGGTAGTCAAGCAAAGCCCTAGTGGAAATATTAAATGTTTTTACTATGATAGGTGCCATATTTAGAGTGCTTCAGAGAGGAAGCACAGCACTATATTATCTACTATAGACCTTTGAGGTAGATTCCATGAACCTGGAGAATGTGCTGATATTATTCAAACTAATCCTTCATATATCTCAGGTGGAATGTTTTTTTTACTTCAAGCTTGTAGTTGGGGTCAAGCAAATACACACCGGTAAGATAAAATACCTTCGTAGATGTCCACAAGAGGGTGACATATTACAACCAATGGCTAAAAACACTGACTCCTTTTATGTCTGTGAACGTTATTGCAGAGCAGTCAAAAAAGATAAATAAATGTGTATTGTAGATATATCATAGAAGTTTAAAATAGTATAGTGCCTTGGCAAAGGTAGGTTGTATAAATACAATCTGAGAGAGTAGTTTGTTGAGTGGAATCCTCACCTCAGTTTCTTTTCCATTTTACTTGCTAGGCCGTATGCAAATCAGTATTCATCTAAGCAATTATACAAAATAAAAGGCTAATGCATTATGGCCCAGTATCACTTAAGCTAGAACAACTATCTCTCCTTGGCCCAAGTATGCAGTGCTGAAACTAAATTGGCCTGGATGTTGAGCCATGAGCTATTGATATATCACTTACACTTATGAAGTGTCTCTTCCTCAAGCTGGGCTCTCCAGCAGGAATAACTAAGTCAATTTAATAGACTCCTTAATTGTTTTCAGCCCTGTATTAATCTGGGCCAGGGCCATGGGCGATGTCCCAAATGGCAGCTTCTTTTGACCAGAGCCCAATGGTCCCTGGATAAAAGTAGTGCACTAAAAAGGGAATAGGGTGCCATTTGGGCCATTGCCCATGTTTTCCTATTGTCATGCATTCCTAATGAGCTGGTCTCACAAGTCATCGCTCGCCCCTCTGGCCAGACTTGTCTAAGTTTGATTAATACAATTTGAAATCATCCCTCTATTTAGCTCAACTTTGGCTTAGAGTATGAGATGATTCGTGGAAGGAAAATATGTGGAGTTGTGAAGCACTGAATGCACTGTTATAGCCTGACTAAATGCCTACAGTACTGCAGCTAGAGCAAGGAGTTATGAGCTACAAAATATTATACTCCAGCATGTAAGAGTGGAACAATCGATTATTAGCAAAGGGTTCCATTCATGTAAAAGCAAAGAGAACCCCCTCAACATTATATTTTAGAATTTGTTTGTACTGTAACATTCATGTTGCCATGGAGAAGGTTCCAAATGCATTGTCATCATTTCAGACAGTTCACACCTTTTGTGTGGGCGTGGTTATAGCAAAAAATTACAAAGATGAATATCAAATATCTGTCATGCATAAAATGATTTAATAGGGAGCATAATCTGAGATGCACAGGAAAAGAGATGCAGCCATTAGGAGAACAAGTGGATTGAAGTTATATACTGTACTTTAGTATGAGTGCAACTGGCACGAGAGTAAAGGACTCTGGGAAGTCGCTTCATGAGAGGACCATAGAGTGTCGAGAGAATGGCTACCTTCTCTCTGGCAAGAAGATTGGAACAGGTGCTTTCTCCAAGGTCTACCTGGGGTACGCTACCCCAAATAAGATCAGTAAGAACTACAAGCTGGCCAATGACCTGAGGAGCAAGAACCACAATATGGTAAAGTACTGTTTTTCTACCACATTGTTACCACGGTAAATCATTTTAAAAGGCATTCTCAACTTCATTTAATGTGCATAACATTAGCACTTTTTTATATCCAAACCTTATATTTGCTGGACATGTGTTATAACAATAGTATCTAGCTAAGACTAGCACTGCAGTGACACTTTAATAACAACCTTGCTGTAATCTTTATGAACTGTGTGGATGAGGACATTCACCCATACAACCATAAATTGTTCAGGTGGCTATCAAAATCATCTCTATCAACGAGGCTCCCCTAGAATACTCCAAGAAATTCCTACACAGAGAGATATATGCTCTGAACGCCACGTACAGACACCCAGGGGTGGTGAGTGTTGTTAAGGTATCAAACACCAAAAACTTCAGATTGATATGCATTACCATTCAAAAGTATGGACACCTACTCATTCAAGGGTTTTTCTTTATTTTTACTATTTTCTACATTGTAGAATAATAGTGAAGACATCAAACCTATGAAATAGCACATATGGAATAATGTAGTAACCAAAAAAGTGTTAAACAAATCTACATATATTTTATATTTGAGATTCTTCAAAGTAGCCACCCTTTGCCTTGATGACAGATTTGCACACTATTGGCATTCTCTCAACCAGCGTCATGAGGTAGTCACCTGGAATGCATTTCAATTAACAGGTGGGCCTTGTTAAAAGTTCATTTGTGGAATTTCTTTCCTTCTTAATGCGTTTCAGTTAATCAGTTGTGTTGTGACAAGGTAGGGGTGGTATACAGAAGATAACCCTATTTGGTAAAATACCAAATCCATATTATGACAAGAACAGCTCAAATAAGCAAAGAGAAGTGACAGTCCATCATTACATTAAGACATGAAGGTCAATCAATGCGGAAAATATCAAGAACTTTGAACATTTCTTTAAGTGCAGTTGCAAAAAACATCAAGCGCTATGATGAAACTGGCTCTCATGAGGACTGCCACAGGAGAGGAGGACCCGGAGTTACCTCTGCTGCAGAGGATAAGTTCATTAGAGTTGCCAGCCTCAGAAATTGCAGGCCAAATAAATGCTTCACAGAGTTCAAGTAGCAAACAAATCTCAACATCAATTGTTCAGAGGAGACTGTGTGGGTCGAATTGCTGCAAAGAAACCACTACTAAAGGACACCAATATGAAGAAGAGACTTGCTGGGGCCAAGAAACATGAGCAATGGACATTAGACCACTGGAAATCTGTCCTTTGGTCTGATGAATCCAAATGTGCGATTTTTGGTTCCAACCGCTGTGTCTTTGTGAGACGCAGAGTAGGTGAACAGATGATCTCCGCTTGTGTGGTTCCCACCGTGAAGCATGGAGGAGGAGGTATGATGGTGCTATACTGGTGACACTGTCTTTGATTTATTTAGAATTCAAGGCACACTTAACCAGCATGGCTACCACAGCATTCTGCAGCGATGCGCCATCCCACCTGGTTTGTGCTTAGTGGGACTATCATTTGTTTTTCAACAGGACAATCACCCAACACATCTCCAGGCTGTGTAAGGGCTATTTGACCAAGAAGAAGAGTGATGGATCAGATGACCTGGCCTCCACAATCACCCGACCTCAACCCAATTGAGATGGTTTGGGATGAGTTGGACCGCAGAGTGAAGGAAAAGCAGCCAACAAGTGCTCAGCAAATGTGGGAACTCCTTCAAGACTGTTGGAAAAGCATTCCAGGTGAAGCTGGTTGAGAGAATGCCAAGAGTGTGCAAAGCTGTCATCAAGGCAAAGGGTGGCTACTTTGAAGAATCTAAAATACATTTTGATTTGTTTAGCACTTATTCGGTTACTACATGATTCCATATGTGTTATTTCATAGTGTTGATGTCTTCACTATTATTCTACAATGTAGAAAATAGTAAAAATAAAGAAAAATCCTTGAATGATTAGATGTGTCCAAACTTTTGACTGATACTGTACATTACCATTCAAAAGTTTGGGGTCACTTAGAAATGTCCTTGTTTTTGAAAGAAAAGCAAATTTTTTGTCCATTAAATAACATCAAATTGATCGAAAATACAGTGCAGACATTGTTAATGTTGTAAATGACTATTGTAGCTGGAAACGGCAGATTTTTTATGGAATATCTACATAGGGGTGCAGAGGCCCATTATCAGCAACCATCACTCCTGTGTTCCAAAGGCACGTTGTGTTAGCTAATCCAAGTTGATCATTTTAAAAGGTTAATTGATCATTAGAAAACCCTTTTGCAATTGTGTTAGCACAGCTGAAAACTGTTGTCCAGATTAAAGAAGCAATAAAACTGTCCTTCTTTAGACTAGTTGAGTATCTCCATTGAACATGCCTTTTAGTCCAGGAATAGGCCTAATCTGGCTCTGGGAAACTGGCCCTTAGACACCTAAATGGTTTTGCAAGAACGTTTTGATGTGATGTCAAGCATGCACCTGCATCCAGAGTGTGTACCATAGAATGTGTACCATAGAAATAGAATCATTAGGTAAATAGATTATATTTATGTGGTGGGTACTCTACTTTTGAACAGGTCCAGCTGTATGACATGTTCCGTTCACTGAAGCGGTTCTATCTGATTCTGGAGCTGGCTCTGAGAGGAGACCTTTTAGAACACATCAACGCCGTGTCCCATAGCAAGGGCAGCCCGGGCCTCAGTGAAGAGGAGGCTCGCAGGCTCTTCAAACAGATAGTCAATGCTGTCATGCACTGTCACAACAACCACATAGTACACAGGTAACACCTCACTGTCTGCCATAACAACCACATAGTACACAGGCAACACCTCACTGTCTGCCATAACAACCACATAGTACACAGGCAACACCTCACTGTCTGCCATAACAACCACATAGTACACAGGTAACACCTCACTGTCTGCCATAACAACCACATAGTACACAGGTAACACCTCACTGTCTGCCATAACAACCACATAGTACACAGGTAACACCTCACTGTCTGCCATAACAACCACATAGTACACAGGTAACACCTCACTGTCTGCCATAACAACCACATAGTACACAGATAACACCTCACTGTCTGCCATAACAACCACATAGTACACAGGTAACACCTCACTGTCTGCCATAACAACCACATAGTACACAGGTAACACCTCACTGTCACAACAACCACATAGTACACAGGTAACACCTCACTGTCTGCCATAACAACCACATAGTACACAGGTAACACCTCACTGTCTGCCATAACAACCACATAGTGCATGACTGCTACAACAATCACATATCGTAGTTTACAGGTAATACCACAGCAACCAAACACAGGTCATCAAGCACTGTTGCAGGTAATGTCAATATGTCTTGCATTCACCATGACGATGTCCTTTTCCTGTTCAGAGACCTGAAATGTGAAAACATACTGTTGGACGAGCAAGGATTTGTGAAATTGACTGGTAAAATAACCATGCACTCCAATAACCACCTCACCAGACAGGTTTTTTAAATCTAGCCTATGGTAAAACCATGTGCATCACTGACTCTGTGTGTGTGTGTGTGTGTGTGTGTGTGTGTGTGTGCGCGCTGTGCCTGGCAGACTTTGGCTTTGCCAACCACTACACAGACAGGAGTGCTCTGATGAACACCTTCTGTGGTTCCGTGGCCTACACTGCCCCAGAGATCCTACTGTCTCGCAAATACAACGGAGAACAAGCTGACCTGTGGAGCCTGTGAGTCATCAGACACACATTCCATCCAAAATGGCACCCTATTCCCTATTTAGTGCTCTGCTTTTGACCATGGGCCCTGGTATAAAGTAGTGCACTATATGGATTAGGGAGTCATTTGGGACACAACCTCGACACAAGTCTCACACTTCATTAAATAGCTATATGAGTTTCATTCCACAACTTCTACAGAACAACTTTTCTCATTGGTCCAAGTGCATCTGCATACTAATTGCTTACTGTATAAACTGACAGTCATGTTATCAATAAATCACACTGTCAAGGGGGCATCACATATCCCAACTGTGATAGTTTTGAACACAACTGTGTCTTCTGTGTACTGGAAGTTGGCCGTGTCTCTCCCCTCCATCTCCAGAGGGGTGATTCTGTATGCCATGGTCACAGGGAAGCTGCCCTACCATGAGAAGCACCCACGCAAACTGGTCCAACTCATCAGGAAAGAGCTGCCGTTCCACCACCCAGTTTCTTCAGGTATTCTGCCAGCAATGAACAGGGGCCATAGTCATAAAGCATAAAGCAAAACGGTTTGCCTTGGAAAGAAAGCGTACCCAAACGCATTCCAGCCCAGCTTCAAAAAAATAAATGCCTTCATCAATTTCTGAAATGTGCATCTGTATGATTATTATAGAACAATAGTAATACAAAGTGGATTCTTTGGGGGGGATGTGTGCCTGTCTTTACTTGTTGACATGTGTATTCATTTAAAGTCAATAAAAATACTTTTGACATAAAAAGATCCAGTCCTAATGTTCCCTGGCTGTCTGTGCCCCTCCAGGCTGCCAGGACCTGATTAAGAAGCTGTTAGAGTGGCAGCCCGCTGCCCGCCTGCCCCTGGACCAGGTCAACACACACCAGTGGATGATGCCATCCACGACCGGCCTGCTCTACAAGCTGCGTGCCACCAGGAGCGACATCACCCACAAGAACAAAGCCCTGGACAAGAAGCTTAAAGACGGTGAGATGTTCCCTCTGTCACTCCATAAATGGTGCCCTATTTTCTATATACAGTGGCAAGAAAAATTGTGAACCCTTTGGAATTACCTGGACTTCTGCATAAATTGGTCATAACATTTGATCTGATCTTCATCAAAGTCACAACAATAGACAGTCTGCTTAAACTAATAACACACAAACAATTATATGTTTTCACGTCTTTATTGAACACACTGTGTAAACATTCACAGTGCAGGGTGGAAAAAGTATGTGAACCCTTGGTTTTAATAACTGGTTGACCCTACTTTGGCAGCAATAACCTCAATCAAACGTTTTCTGTAGTTGCGGATCAGACGGTCAGGAGGAATTTTGGACCATTCCTCTTTACAAAACTGTTTCAGTTCAGCAATATTCTTGTAATGTCTGGTGTGAACTGCTCTCTTGAGGTCATGCCACAGCATCTCAATCGGGTTGAGGTCAGGACTCTGACTGGGCCACTCCAGAAGGCGTATTTCCTTCTGTTGAAGCCATTCTGTTGTTGATTTACTTCTGTGTTTTCGGCCGTTGTCCTGTTGCATCACCCAGCTTCTGTTGAGTTTCATTTGGAGGACAGATAGCCTTACATTCTCCTGCAAAATGTCTTGATAAACTTCAATTCATTTTTCCGTCGATGATAGCAAGCTGTCCAGGCCCTGAGGCAGCAAAGCAGCTCCAAACCACGATGCTCCCTCCACCATACTTTATAGTTGGAGGTTTTTATGTTGGTGTGCTCCTTCGTAACGACTCAACTTTAGTTTCATCTGTCCACAGAATATTTTGCCAGTAGCGCTGTGGAACATCCAGATGCTCTTTTGCAAACTTCAGACGTGTAGCAATGGGTTTTTTTTTGGACAGGAGTGGCTTCTTCCGTGAACACCATTCTTATTTAGTGTTTTACGTATCATAGACTCGTCAGAGATGTTGCAGAGATTTCTAAGTCTTTAGCTGACACTCTAAGATTCTTAACCTTATTAAGCATTCTGCGCTGTGATCTTGCAGTCATCTTTGCAGGACGGCCACTCCTAGCGAGAGTAGCAACAGTGCTGAACTTTCTCCATTTATAGACAATTTGTCTTACCGTGGACTGATGAACATGAAGGCTTTTAGAGATACTTTTGTAACCATTTTTAGCTTTATGCAAGTCAACAATTCTTAATCTTGGGTCTTCTGAGATTTATTTTGTTCAAGGCATGGTTCTCATCAGGCAATGCTTCTTGTGAATAGCAAACTGAAATTTTGTGAGTGTTTTTTATAGGGCAAGGCAGCTCTAATCAACATCTCCAATCTCATCTCAATGATTGTACTCCAGGTTAGCTGACTCCTGACAGCTAAGTCATTAGCCTCGGGGTTCACATACTTTATCCAAAAATACAATCGTGTGTGTTATTAGTTTAAGCAGACTGTGTGCCTGTTGTTGTGACTTAGATGAAGATCAGATCTAATTTTATGACCAGTTTATGCAGAAATACAAAGGGTTCACATACTTTTCTTGCCACTGTAGTGCACTACTTCCCTAAGGCCTCTGGTCAAAGGTAGTGCACTATATAGGGAATAGGATGCCATTTGGAATGGACTCTTAGTCCTGTTCTTTCAAGCAAGTTAACACCATAATTATTTTAGATGGCATGACATTTTTGTAAATTACTATTATACATCATGTAAGGTAGATATCTAGCAGTATGTGAAATACTACTACTACGGTTCTTTGTCTATATAAACCAGCTTCAGCAGGTAGCCTAGCGGTTAAGAACATGGGCTAGTAACCGAAAGGTCACTGGTTTGAATCCCCGAGCCGACTAGGTGAAAAATCTGTCACTGTGCCCTTGAGCAAGGCACTCAACCCTAATTGCTCCTTCGCAAACTCGGTCCTGGGACCCGCCTTGGGCATCAAGCTTTGATTATTTGAATCGGCTGTGTAGTGCTAAAGCAAAAAACAAAACGTGCACGGGGGCCCCGGACAGAGTTTTAGAAACCCTTTTCTACAAGACTAAAATGTTATAAAGTCAGTCTACCTAGCATGTTGAAATACAGAGCCGACTGGATGTGTTATAAAGTCAGTCTACCTGGCATGTTGAAATACAGAGCCGACTGGATGTGTAACAGGCCGCTCCTGCCACTCGGGCCCTGGCACCCCCACCCGTTCATCCTTCAGACACACCAGCCTGCCTGAGAGGCCCCAGCAAACTGTAGTGGCCCCCCACTACCGCCCTGGGGCCAGCAGCGCAGGCTGCCATCGCCGTGAACCGCCACAGGAGAAGAGAGAGGAGCCGCCCTGCCCCAAGCCCCCCTTGGTGTCCCCCTGTCGGCTCCTGATGAGACCCACCCAAAGCCAGAGCACCAACACCAACCGTCTCTTCGTGACCCGGCCCCGGCCGCCCTTCGCCCCAAAGCCCTTCCACAACCTCCCCAACTTCAGGAAGCCTGGCTCGGCCAACAGGCAGCTGCATAGCCCCTCAGGCAAGCTGACAGCAGCCGCACCCCCAACCACCTTCTGAGGTGTTCTACTCCTCGGTACTAGCCTAGGGGGATGCTAACCATGGACTTCTTCCATGGGCTCAATCAAGTGTGACGGAAACATTTTGGGATTCGTACAGAAAACAAAATCAAGGACATACGCCTTTCGTTAAAAATAAAATTACATTATTTTAATCGATTTAAGACTTTGTGGTGCGAAAATACAACTGGTTTCAGATTGCACACAGTCCTTCCGAGTCCTGATTTCATGCCGTTTGTTGTTGTGATGTCCAGAATTTTCTGTTAAATGAGTTAGCAGTTGATTCCATTGTTCATAAGATGGTTGACCAGTTTAAATGTAGAAAAGACCACCTTGCTACATCATCCTCACTATGCCAGCACACTGCTGTGACTTGTCTGGATTTAACAGATCTTCCTGCTCCTTCTCCAACTGCTCCTGCTCCTTGGCATCCATGTCTTTGAGCTTCACCTCCACGTCCTCAGGAATCTCCACCTCCAACAGGTTCTCCATGTCTGGCTCTGGCTCGTCCCCGATCAGCACCTGGCAGAGACATGTGCATTCACACATGCGGATAAAAACACACACACATTTCTTTTTTTAAGTGTCTTGACCTCAACTCTCAGTCGAATGCTGCCTTGGCTTTAAGATCTTCCTATCCAGTATTTTGGCTACTTCAGTGAAAAACAGGGACCAAAATATTCCAATACATCCTCGACATTACTGCAGACTGTAATTGACAACGAATTAGCCCAAGAAATGTCAGAACAGCATCGGGGCAAGCTCCAAACAATTGAAGAAAAACTTAGTGGAAATAGTTTTTTTTAAAGTAATATGATAAAACGTTACAGCCTTGTTATCCACAAGATTCAGCATAAAAAACCCATTAGTCTTGGATAAATATCACGCTCGGATTTCAACTCGCTAGATTTGGATGTTTTATGACAGTGATTAAAACTGGCTGGGTAGCTAAAGACTGAACTTGTGCCTCTGGACCACAGTTCAAAAGGGATCTCCGAGCTGTTATGGAGTGTATCAGGGTTTTATTTTTATGCGAGACCGAGTGACATCTTTTCCACTCGGTCGTTCCCCACTACAAGACTGCCACCGCAGTGCAGAGCAGGCACTAGGCAGGAACGGAACAGTGGAAGCTTTTTCCAGCCAATCAGAACATCCTGCCTGCGTCCCAAATGACATCCTATTCCCTATATAGTGTGCTACTTTTGGCCAGGGCCTATAGGACCCCATATAATGTAGGGAATAGGGTGCCATTTGGAACGTGGACTCTGTTTTCTTAAACCTGCCGATGCTGTAAATTTCAGCACTCAGAGTACTGAGATGTCATGAGATTCATTGGCGCCATAAGATTGGGTTGTCTTACCAAGCACAATAAGAAGTCATGAAAAGAAAATAGTTGTTCTTCCTGAATGTAACGGTTACCAAGGTGCAATGGAGGGTAAACGCAAGTAAACGCAGTTCACTCACTTATTTTTTTTCCCAACAGTTTACCCACCTTTTGCTGAAAAATGCATTGAAAGTATAGTAAGCGTTACCTTTTTCACTGCATCCGGCGATCAGAGGAATACCCACCTTTTTCTTCCACCACTACATACAGTGGGGAGAACAAGTATTTGATACACTGCCGATTTTGCAGGTTTTCCTACTTACAAAGCATGTAGAGGTCTAATTTTTATCATAGGTACACTTCAACTGTGAGAGACGGAATCTAAAACAAAAATCCAGAAAATCACATTGTATGATTTTTAAGTAATTAATTTGCATTTTATTGCATGACATAAGTATTTGATACATCAGAAAAGCAGAACTTAATATTTGGTACAGAAACCTTTGTTTGCAATTAGAGATCATACGTTTCCTGTAGTTCTTGACCAGATTTGCACACACTGCAGCAGGGATTTTGGCCCACTCCTCCATACAGACCTTCTCCAGATCCTTCAGGTTTCGGGGCTGTCGCTGGGCATAAGTATAGTTGAAGTGTACCTATGATAAAAAATTACAGACCTCTACATGCTTTGTAAGTAGGAAAACCTGCAAAATTGGCAGTGTATCAAATACTTGTTCTCCCCACTAACTGCCAAGGTGCCATGACGACAGCTGGGAAACCCCAGCTCTGGACTGGGTTGTGGATAAGACACATCACCAACAGCTCACCATGAGGTTGCTCTGTATTGATTTACTATGTTTTTGTATCTTAGTTCAAACATAAAAATGTATGTAAGTTACATTCATAGTTTACCTGTATGAGCTTCTCACAAGCAGCGGCCACGTGAGGCTCCTTTTCCCAGTTGTGGAACTCCCTCATGATGGCGTAGACGTTCTTGGCCTTCAGAATCTGCCTACCTACTTTGGTAGCTGTCAACTGGGTGCAAAAGAGACACACGTAAAGATATGAGTATTTCCAGCAAGCAAGCTTTTTTTTTTTGCTGTTAAAAACAGTTTGGATTATACGGAGAAACAAAGCTTTACTGGTTCAGTGACACAGATGGTTAAGTGTTGGTGGAAGCATGGCATTGACTCCAGGTGACACCAACCAGTATCATGGTCTCAATGAGCATCTTGCGAATGTCGGGATCCTCCTCTCTTTCCTTGTCCTCTGGTAAGTACTGGAGGTCGACGGGTAACCCTTCATTGAATAAGAACAAAGTACCATCAGTACTAGGCTATATTTTCAATGCAGATACCTTGAACTGCAGTAGCAATATACATTGTCTTCAGAAAGTATTCAGACCCCTTTTCTTTTTCCATTTTTTCCCCCATTACAGCCGTATTGTAAAATTGATTAAATAAAAATCCTCAATCTACACACAATAACCCATAATGTCAAAGCGAAAACAAGTTTAGAAATACCTTATTTACATAAGTACTCAGACCCTTTGTTATGAGACTCAAAATTGAGCTCAGGTACATCCTGTTTCCTTTGAACATCCTTGAGATGTTTCTACAACTTGGAGTACACCTGTGGTAAATTATATTTATTGGACATGATTTGGAAAGCCACACACCTGTTTATATAAGGTCCCACAGTTGACAGTGCATGTCAGAGCAAACACCAAGCCATGAGGTCGAAGGAATTGTCCGTAGAGCTCCGAGACGGGATTGTGTTGAGGCACAGATCTGGAGAAGGGTACTAAAAAATGTCTGCAGCATTGAAGGTCCCCAAGAACACAGTTTCTGAATGTCCTTTAGTGGTCCAGCAAGAGCCCGGACTTGAACCCGAGCAAACATCTCTGGAGACCTGAAAATAGCTGTGCAGCGACACTCCCCATACAACCTAACAGAGCTTGTGAGGATCTGCAGAGAATAATGGGATAAACTCCCCAAATACAGGTGTGCCAAGCTCGTAGCGCCATACCAAAGACTCAATGCTGTATTCGCTGCCAAAGGTGCTTCAACAAAGTACTGAGTAAAGGGTCTGAATACTTATAACTGTGATATTTCAGTTTATTTGTAACACATTTGCTGTCATTATGGGGTATTGTGTGTAGATTGATGAGGATTAAACACAATTTAATCAATTTTAGAATAAGGCTGTAACAATGTGGAAAAGTCAAGGGGTCTGAATACTTTCAGAAGGCACTGTATCTATGTTTAGCTAGCTAATAAATACCACATACACACACAGTATGTATTATGTTGTTTACACTACTGAGTGTGGGCCTTGTGACGCCCACCATCTCTCTAGGAGCTTGGCTCTTCTCCGGCCTCCGGCTGCTTAGCCTACTATAAAAACTGGTTAACATTAGTATGTTCCACAAGAGTGAAACATAAAAACAGATTTCTAACTATTTTATGTGTTCACCGCCTTCGAACCGACGCTGAGTACAGCACAAATTCACAACTTTCTTGGAAGGATCTTCAACAGTTTCCATTTGGGGCCCCTCTAATCTGACGTTAGCCTGATGCGAATTGTGTCTACTCATAATGCAAAATAAAATAGGGGGGGGGTTGTATATGTGCCGAGGGCGAGGGGGGGTTAAACCGCAAGGTCACTCAGACAGGAACAATGATTTACCTTCATTCTCCTCGTCAGACAGTTCCTCAGGCCCAGCGAGAGGCAGCAACAGGAAAGGCAGAATGTCCACCGCATCACTCAGCAACCACTCATGATGAGCTGGAGAAAAAAAGAAAATTAGGAGTATGCAATTGAGATCTTCCCATTGATTACAAGGTAAAAGCTCTACATATCTAGAGCATTTATCGGAAATTAATCCTACTCAATTCAACACAAAACAGGCATAAACTATGAAGGTTAAAACTGACTGTCGTACACCTATTAAGATGTGTGTGAGTCTTCCTCCCCTACCATGATCAAAGCAACAATTTCTCAGAGTGCCAATGACTCCCCCTCGTCTGATTGTTGAGGCCTGGTATTTGGTGTAGGGAAGGAGCCTCTGAACTACACACCTGTGGAACATCAAAAACACACCACACACACACACACAGAGTGAGTGGTCTTCCATAAGCAGCATGCTGGATGATCAGCAAAAGAAAGGAAGCACTTTTTATGGGGCAGAAAAAGAAAGCACCAGGGCCCATATGCATTAAGCGTCTCAGAAAAGGAGTGTTGCTGATCTAGAATCAGTTTCTTTAAATCATAATAGACACTGAATACAGGACTGGATTTACAGCTCTTCAGACCTGTATAACATTGGTGTTACTGGATTATGAGAGAAATCAAAGACATAATCTAGCCCTGGATCTCATGAGCTAACCACCCAGCCACTGACCTCTCCTTATCCAGGATAAAGTGTCTGGTCTCGGGCAGCTGTGTGAGGTTGGAGAGGAGGGGGCCCAGGTAATGGAGCGATGCCTGCTTGTTGTAGCCCTCAGTGCAGAAGATGTCCACTATCTGCGCCAAACCTATCTCCTGCTCCTGCATAGCCTTAAACACCTCTTTACACGTCTTCACGTGCCGCGACAGGTTAGTGAGGATCGTACAGATACGGTCCGCAAACATAAATTCTGGGTCCAGGAGGTTTTTAAACAATATAGGGAGGAAGTCCGAGTCTTTGATCAGCGGTTGGTGCATGGTCTCATCAGCCGAGAGGTTGATGAGAGAGTGGTAACAGTCTTTGACGATAGCGATGGAGGGGTCGGTAGTGAGGGTCACCAAGGCTTTAAGGAAGTCAGGTTTTGTCTGTAGGTAGCGACAGCCATCCCTGTTGCCAGAGAGGCCCAGGAAGTACTCAGTAGCCTGGCCCTTGACCTCTGGCCTGGTGTCCAGTGTGAGGAAGGACAGCAGCTCTTTGGCCTCTACCTCACTCAGCATGTTGGTGGTCAGTAGAAATATTGTAATCCAAATCTTAAGAAATCCCAAAGTTGACAGACACAGGGTTACAGTTCATCACCTGTAAAGATAACTATCTACAAAGAGAGAGAGGAAAACGAGAAGCAATAATAGCTAACGTTAGCAAGACAATGTACCTAGCTAGAACACAACATAAACATACAAGACAGTTGCGAGGTGCATCCAAAACAAGAACCCCACCAAGCTGACACAACATAGTCCGTAAAAAAATTGTGTCAAAACTCATGCTGTCATGGCATGATCATCACTTTGAGTCATTTCGATCGTTGTAGCTAGTTAGTAGGTCGAAATTAGGATAACGTTAGCTAGGTTCTAACTCATCCACAACCACACGACTTTATTGAATGTTAAAAATATATAAAACAAAGTAGCTTGCTAGATAAATAGTTCTGTATTTTAAAAAACGATCGTGCGGTTCTATAAAGTTGATAAAATGTTAAAGCACACTCACATCATCCTCATGCGCCTTTCCATGCTGATAAATACGTACTTCCGTATTTTGAAATTACATTTTACATCTCCAATAGGATTACGGATAACCAACATATACCCGCCTTCAAAAGTAATCCTTCCTTCTGATTGGTTTTTACTTCCTCAGCAGCCTTCCATTGGTAGATAGGTGGACGTCACTTTTACAGTGCGCTAAAATTGTGGAAATACCTGCTCGGTACAATAGTTAGCTATGTCATTTTCCTGGTGTAAGAAGCAGAATTAACCCCCTTAAGGCAGCGTTTATGATGATTTATTATTTCCCGCAGTCAGGTAAGAAACGTCAGACTTATTTCGTTTGAGATGACGGCCTTTTGGGACTTTTTTAACCCACTGTTGTAGCTTTAGCTCAGAGAGTCAGATGGCTAAGGCTAACGTTACGTTAGCTGTGTCTGCTCTCTGTTTTGACGTTGTTTACATTCTCATATGTAGCTCTTGTCTGAAACCTTAGGTAGCTACTACGTTTATAATGAATGCTAACAATGATTGGAGTATTACTGTCATGAGAGCCAGCTGTTTGGATACTGCTGAAATCACTGACTTATATATTTATATAGATACCGTTCACTTTCAAACTTGCACAAACTCTCTGAACTCTAGTCCAACATGTCATATTTACAACAAATTGCTACCGGCTATAATACTAATTATTCATCATCTCAGCAAACTAATTCCTAAAAGGTCGATAATATATCTGTGGAAGTGATGGATCGATACAATGATGTCAAGATTCTTCTGAAAACCTGGGAGCAGTCATTTGTTCAAGAACATCAAAGAAAGCCCAACAAGGTAGCTAGCTATGTAGCTAGTTATCTATTCAATTTCTGTATCATGCATTACTCGGAGACTACAGTAACTAACATATTGTCTTTCCATACCCTGCAGCCAGACAGCCATACCCTGTAGCTGGAGCTGCCGACAGCCATACCCTGCAACTGGTGCTGCAGACAGCCATACCCTGCAGCTGGTGCTGCAGACAGCCATACCCTGCAGCTAGTGCTGCAGACAGCCATACCCTGCAGCTGGTGCTGCAGACAGCCATACCCTGCAGCTGGTGCTGCAGACAGCCATACCCTGCAGCTGGTGCAGCAGACAGCCATACCCTGCAGCTGGTGCTGCAGACAGCCATACCCTGCAGCTGGTGCAGCAGACAGCCATACCCTGCAGCTGGTGCTGCAGACAGCCATACCCTGCAGCTGGTGCTGCAGACAGCCATACCCTGCAGCTGGAGCTGCAGACAGCCATACCCTGTTATCCCCTCTGCCAAAGCCAGCCTACACATGTCAAGACCCCCTGGCCTCCAATGCAGACAGGGACAGAACACCCAGACCAGCTACCGGAGGAGCCCTTTGAGCCCCTAACAGCCTTCACGCCCTCCAAGCTATGGTCTCCTGCAGCGGGGGCATCCTCATCATACAGACAGGCAGGCAGCAGGGCCCAGCAGCTCAGACAGACCTTCACCAA
The DNA here is from genome assembly GCF_045679555.1 of Salvelinus alpinus. NCBI lineage: Eukaryota > Metazoa > Chordata > Actinopteri > Salmoniformes > Salmonidae > Salvelinus > Salvelinus alpinus. Next base: position 23,703,993 of record NC_092114.1, read on the forward strand.
GAGGCTGACCTCTGTAGACAGCAGCTGGCTGGAGAGATGTCAGGTGTTTGATGAGGTGGATGACGCAGAGAAGACGGTTGTGGATCATTTGTTTCTTGCCGCCAAAAGGGGAGGTGCTGGCAAGGGAGAGATCGCAGGACGTTCCGCCAGTTCCTTTGTCACACCTTCCAGGCAGAACGAAGGAACCACTCTCCTGGGGGAGAGGGCTTCCAAGAGTACCATGCCACAGGATCTGCCTTCTCCTGACGAGCACCAGCCCCAGATTGGTGGTGGCGTAACGTCTGCAGCAGACCCAGCCAGTCTGTGGCCCGCTGGACAACGCTCCTCATTAGGGTCTGGCTCTGGAGGAGGAGAGGATGGAGAAACCAGATCAGGTCTCAAAGGACAGGCAGAGGGCGGTATGATAGAAAAGACCGCCGTCGGCGCCACCACTGCCAAGAAATCTCGAGTGAGGGCCAGAAAGGGCCGGGGAGGAGGGGATGTGGAGGAGGCAAGAGTGTTAACGCAGCCACCGCAGGCCGAAGGTGATGAGCTCGGACTGGAGAAGAAGGGTACAAAGAAAAGAGGTGGAAAAAGACAAAGGAATCCTGACACAGATGGAGAGAACCTTGCAGGCACGGAGAAAGAGGAGTGGGTGGTGAAAAAGAGGAGAAGGACAGATAATGCCCCCCAAGCGAGGAAGAAGGCTAAGACAGGTGATGGAGACGTCAGCAACCAGGAGGATGGTGATGTCACAGAGAAGGAAGTGGTGAAGCAGAAACCAAGGGTTCCACAGGAGAACCTCCTAGGAGAGGTGGATGAGGAAGACATCAAAGCTGCCAGGAACAGAGGGAGCAACACTATGAGACCTAAGTGGGTTATACTCTATATTACCCTTAGACTACTAATATATTTCAACAAACAATATTATTTATATTTACAAATTGACCTATGCACTTGTGAGAGCCCCTTTTAAATACATATTCCTCATTGACTGTAATTGTCATATAACTGGACCTTAAGTCTACAAATGTAATTGTTTTGTATTAATGTGATTTTTCTGTTGCTCCATTCATCTATCCAGAGCCACCAAGAACTCGGACGGTAACTTTGTGAAGATCAACCTGAAAAAGCAGTCTCACGTCAAAGTTGAACAGCATACTGTCCCTGCCTAGGAAGACAGTATGTATATATGAAATCAGCATATAGCAGCATTTGTCCTGTTTTCTCTCTGTTTCAGTTGACCATGGATAAGTTCCAGCTAAAGGGGGAGAGGTTTGGAGGGCCAGACTCAAGGTTTAGAGGGGGCTTCAGCAGAAGATGCAGAGGAGGGTTTAGAGGCAGCTTCGGAGGGTTCAAACGTCCAGGTGACAGCTGCTTCAAGTGTGGAAGCACAGGACACTGGGCTATGAACTGCAAGGGCAGAGGTGAGAGGTCACAGGACACTGGGCTATGAACTGCAAGGGCAGAGGTGAGAGGTCACAGGACACTGGGCTATGAACTGCACGGGCAGAGGTGAGAGGTCACAGGACACTGGGCTATGAACTGCAAGGGCAGAGGTGAGAGGTCAGGACACTGGGCTATGAACTGCAAGGGCAGAGGTGAGAGGTCACAGGACATACAGTACACGGTCGTGTGACGACTGAAGAATGCTGTAACAACTCACTATAAGCCGTGGTACCAAAATTAGCTTGTTTAGATGATTGGTTCCTCAGAAACTAGTCTCATTTACCACGTCATGCTTATCTTTACTAAGTTGATATATAAAATACTGTGCGACCCGGTTTTCTTTGATGCACCTGAGGTCTGTTGGTCAGGTGCAACATTACAGAACATTCAGATAGAAATGTATTTTGTTCAACAGATCTGATTCTCTGTCCTATACAATAGTAATTTCAGCTCTCTACATTACATTTCTGTCTGCAACATTTTGTAAGTTTCTCCCTATTGAATACATCCCTGTACCCTGTGAATGTTATATATTGACTGTTATATAACCCCTATTTAACCTTTTGTGTGCCCCTCCTGTTTCCAGTTGCAGCTCCAGTAGACAGTGCTGCAGCTGATGAGGCGTCTGCGGTTGAGGAGGGGCCCTCTGAGCTGCCAACCTTGGAGGAGGTTGCCCGGGCAACAGGAACTCTGCGTTCCCAGCCTCTGGGTATGTCATTGTCACCCTGTCTGGTGATGAGATTTACTTTAGTGAAAATGTTGAGGCAGATTCTCTTTCAATCTCAATCAAAATATTCCCAATGTACATACCAAATGGCACCCTATTCACTATATTGTGCACTACTTTTGACCTTATTCCTATTAGCCCTGCTCAAAAGTAGGGCTCTGTGAAGGGGATAGGGTGCTATTTGGGACACGCATACTTTGAAGCATTACAATAAGCTAAATAGACACTAACTTTGTAGAAATGTGACTGATTAGAATCCTCCTCATACACTCAGTAACTTTGTAGAAATGTGACTGATTAGAATCCTCCTCATACACTCAGTAACTTTGTAGAAACGTGACTGATTAGAATCCTCCTCATACACTCAGTAACTTTGTAGAAACGTGACTGATTAGAATCCTCCTCATACACTCAGTAACTTTGTAGAAATGTGACTGATTAGAATCCTCCTCATACACTCAGTAACTTTGTAGAAATGTGACTGATTAGAATCCTCCTCATACACTCAGTAACTTTGTAGGAATGTGACTGATTAGAATCCTCCCCATACACTCAGTAACTTTGTAGAAATGTGACTGATTAGAATCCTCCCCATACACTCAGTAACTTTGTAGAAATGTGACTGATTAGAATCCTCCTCATACACTCAGTAACTTTGTAGAAATGTGACTGATTAGAATCCTCCTCATACACTCAGTAACTTTGTAGAAATGTGACTGATTAGAATCCTCCTCATACACTCAGTAACTTTGTAGAAATGTGACTGATTAGAATCCTCCTCATACACTAAGTAACTTTGTAGAAATGTGACTGATTAGAATCCTCCTCATACACTCAGTAACTTTGTAGAAATGTGACTGATTAGAATCCTCCCCATACACTCAGTAACTTTGTAGAAATGTGACTGATTAGAATCCTCCTCATACACTCAGTAACTTTGTAGAAATGTGACTGATTAGAATCCTCCTCATACACTCAGTAACTTTGTTGATCCAGTTGATCCAGTTTATTGATAAGGGAGGTTCTAACCGTGTATCTGTCAGCTGTGAGTATTTCACACAAGTCTAACTCCCTTCAGTAGCCCAGAACATCTGTTTCACTAGTAGAAACAACAAATAAATAGAAACAATATAAAAACAACACACACTTTGGGTTACAATGGTCTGGTCCTGTGCCTGTGATGTTAAAAGCAGTCTTTTATGGTGAATCCCTCGGGCCCTGGCACAGTGTCTACCCAGCACAACAGAGTGGAAACCACCCGTCTTTCCACTCTCTGTAATACATCTCCACTCTCCACATGTCTGAACGCAGGCCCCAGACATCCCAACTGGAGATAAAACCACAACTCCAAACTCAAGCGGCTATTTATTTTAGCTGGATACAGTCTGTACTGTAAGGGATCGGAGCCCGCAAGATGTGTCTAGCATGGACTTAAGGGGGAAAAATGTCACTGGTAAGACCAATCACGGAGGGTCCCCACGGAACGCTCAACACTCATTTTCATAGCACGCTATGTGTTCCAAATGGCACCCTGTTCCCTATATAGTGCACTACTTTTGACCAGGGCCCATAGGGAAACCCATAGAGTTCTGGTCAGAAGTAGTGCACTATGTAGGGAATAGGGTGCCATTTTTTTAAGCACATAGAGTGAAATGCAGCCCCACACACAGACGATGTCCAGCAAACGTCGGAGTGATTGTGCAGGCAGAAACAGAGGCCCCTCTAAACCAAGACGGAACAGGCAGACCTACGGTTTAAAACTAGATGAGCATAACAGCTCCTCCACTGTCTGGCAAAGCAATGATGTCATGCTACTAAACTAACCTGCATGCCAAAAGGTCAAAGAGCTCATGCTTGCCCCCCTGCAATTCTCTCACTCCGGTTACTTCCTCCCAGTTCCCTGCCCATAACAACAACTGATTTAGGCTCAGTTTCTCCCGACTCCAATACAAACCTCAGTCATAACAAACTCGACACCAAAGCTGACCCCTAGACCAGTGGTGGAATTAGGTCATTACAGCTCTGTACGTGAGGTCCCTATGTTGTTGGATACGTCCCAAATGACACCCTATTCCCTTTATAGTACACCCTATTCCCTTTATAGTACACCCTATTCTCTTTATAGTACACCCTAGTCCCTTTATAGTACACCCTATTACCTGTATAGTACACCTTATTCCCTTTATAGTACACCCTATTCCCTGTATAGTACACTTTATTCTCTTTATAGTACACCCTATTCTCTTTATAGTACACTTTATTCTCTGTATAGTACACCCTATTCTCTTTATAGTGCACCCTATTCTCTTTATAGTACACCCTATTACCTGTATAGTACACTTTATTCCCTTTATAGTGCACCCTATTCTCGTTATAGTACACCCTATTACCTGTATAGTACACTTTATTCCCTTTATAGTACACCCTATTCTCTTTATAGTACTCTTTATAGTACACCCTATTATCTTTATAGTACACTTTATTCCCTTTATAGTGCACCCTATTCTCTTTATAGTACACTTTATTCTCTTTATAGTACACTTTCTCTTTATAGTACACCCTATTACCTGTATAGTACACTTTATTCCCTTTATAGTACACCCTATTCTCTTTATAGTACACCCTATTCTCTTTATAGTACTCTTTATTCCCTTTATAGTGCACCCTATTCTCTTTATAGTACTCTTTATAGTACACCCTATTCTCTTTATAGTACTCTTTATAGTACACCCTATTCTCTTTATAGTACACCCTATTATCTTTATAGTACACTTTATTCCCTTTATAGTACACTTTATTCCCTTTATAGTACACTTTATTCTCTTTATAGTACACTTTTCTCTTTATAGTACACCATATTACCTGTATAGTACACTTTATTCCCTTTATAGTGCACCCTATTCCCTTTATAGTATACTTTTTTCCCTTTATAGTATACTTTGTTCCCTGTATAGTACACCCTATTCCCTGTATAGTACACCCTATTCCCTTTGTAGTACTCCCTATTATTTTTATAATTGTAAAATAAAGGGAATAGGGTAACATTTGGGCCGAACCTGTCTATCTCTGTTACACAGTTGCGCCCCCCAGTGTTAAAGAGGAGAATGAGTGTCAGGGAGAGAAGCAGCGGGAGGATGGTGATGAGGTCTTGTTGAATGTGATCAGGCCAGACTCCGAACGCCCTCCCCCTCTGCCCCCCATGCAGCCCCTCTACCCCCTAGGGGAGGACGGCAAAGTGCAAGGTACCCTGTTTTTTTGTTTGTTTGTTGTAAATACAATTATTCAATTAATTGTTTCTAGGCCTAGTATCTGTAAAGCACAACTGCTTATGTAAAAAGAGCTTTATAAAATACATTTGATTTAGTTGATTGATTCAGCGAATCAAATATCTAGTACAGTAGGGTTTATATACCTATTTTCTTACTTTGTTTCTGCAGTGTCGTGTTCTGAAGTTTATGAAGCACTCAAAGACTTTGGGTACAAGTCTTTCAGACCAGGGCAGGAACAGGCCCTCATGAGAATTCTATCAGGTATGCAGGAAGAGGGTAAAACACAGTGAACAGAATTATACACTACTTAATTTACTACCTCAGTAAATTGATATTGTCGAGATAGAACAAGTGGTCGCTTCCTCACATACAGATTTGTGTTTGTTACAAGCATGATGCTCACTTTGTGTGTGTGTGTGTGTGTCCCTCTCCAGGTCTGTCCACTCGTGGTGGTCTCCACAGGCATGGGGAAGTCTCTGTGCTACCAGCTGCCTGCCTACCTCTATGCCCAGAGGTCCAACAGTATCACTCTTGTGGTATCACCACTGGTATCTCTTATGGACGATCAGGTAACATATCTGTCCCCTAGTTATACAACACATTATTGATATGGACACTGTCTTGTGAATGTCTCAATAAAGGTCATTGAATGAAATACTGACAGTAAATGATTTTGTCTCCTTAGCTATCTGGACTCCCATCCAAACTGAAAGCAGCTGCTATTCACTCCAATATGTCTAAAAAAACAGAGGGAGGCAGCCATTGAAAAGGTACTGACATCCAATTACAATCTGCCTAGTTAAACTATGCTCTATCTAGTCCTTAACATCGACTTCCTCTCTATTTTTACATAACGTTTATATATGTCAGACTTGAACTGAATTAAATATGCCACACGCTTTTATCCAAACCCGACTTACAGTCACGCTTGCTCTACCCATACCAACTGAGCTGTTGATCATGTTGATCTTGCATTAGGGTTCTATATCTCTCAGTGATGTCTTTTTGCTCATGCATAACCTGTCTGTGTGTGTCATCTGTCTGTGTGATGCCATGAAGCTGCTACGATAATGGTGTCAGTCATATTTGCATTGATGTTGGTGGTGATTTTCATAACAATAAAGTTTCCTGATTTGATTGTATATGCTTTGAGTATCTCTGTCTGTGTGTTCCCTCCAGGTTAAGGCAGGTGAGGTCCATGTCCTGCTCCTGTCCCCTGAGGCGTTGGTAGGTGGAGGTCACTCTGGCTTTGGCTGTCTGCCCCCAGCTGACCAGCTCCCCCCAGTGGCCTTTGCCTGTATTGACGAGGCCCACTGTGTCTCAGAGTGGTCCCACAACTTCAGGCCCTGCTACCTGCGTCTCTGCAAGGTGATCTGGTCATTGACCACCCAATATATGATAAACAGCAACTGTCAAGCAGAAGCTCTGTTCTTTCCACTTAGGTTCCATGTCTGCAAATGAACCATTGTAACTCACTGTCAGGAATCCCTAAATCCACTTTCAACTCACAAAACAAGCAAATGAGCAAATGTTATGTCATCTCTTCTCTCATATATAGAACCGCCAATGGCCTCTTTGTTTATAAAACATTTATTAACTCGTTTAAAATTAATATAATAACTCAATGTTTTTTACATCCTTTCCTAAATTAGGAGCATGTCTCTTACCATTATAGCTGTACATGGTTACACACATACAGTAAATGCCATTCTTCCCTTCAGTGTTGAAGTGCACTCTTAGTGTATGTTCAGTCTCCTAGGTGTTGAGGGACCGTCCAGGTCATCTGTACACCGCTAGACGATATTAGCCTGCTGAGCTAAAGCCTAGGCATTACTGTCTTCAGTAAGGCCAGTCTTCAGGTCTCAGGTAGGTTTTTAACTGAACCACCTCTGTTCCATCTCCTAGGTGTTGGGGACCGTCTGGGCGTGCGTTGTCTGACTGCCACCGCCACCCTGTCCACAGCACTGGACATCGCTCAACACCTGGACATCACTGACCAGGACGGTATCGCTGTCCGCTCGGCCGCCGTGCCTGACAACCTGCAGCTGTCTGTCTCCATGGACCGAGACAAGGACCAGGTAGGATAGCAACACACACACACATACACACATACATACATACATACATACATACATACATACATACATACATACAATTGAGGTTAGGGGGTGTGTTGACATGCAAATACTTGTATTCGTAATCGTATCCATAAATTGACAGTTGATAGTCGGATCAAATGATACTTGTAATTGTAAAAAAAAAACTACGTGTTTTAATATTCCTAAATAGATGTTGGCAAAATACCTCCCTGCACATTCTCACTGCAAAAAAGCTGCAGATTAGTAGCAGCGAGCGGAGGGGTGTGTGTCTGTGTCCTCAACTTCCAGCGGGCAGCCAAGTTTGCTGTTACTTAGTCAGAATGCTTGCCAACGTTTCATATTTTTTCCCTAACCTTTCCCCACTTGTTAGATATTATGCTCATTGATAAATTGATTGCAAACCGCCCTTACGGTGTGATTAATCATAGTAGGTTGCAGCAGCAATCTAAATGATCAGACCAGAAACATCATTCTTAATTTTCTAAATCGTTCAGTGGGGTCTTTCTCATGATCATGTGAAATTATGAAGTGAGTGGACGGAGAAATACAGATTCACTCTATCCAATCAGAGCAGCAGGATCAATGTACAGCCCGCCCTCCTCTTTACCGACAAGCAAATTAGCATGCACATGACTGGCTCTATTTTTGTCATTTTTACCCCCTTTTTTCATGATATCTAATTGGTAGTTACAGTCTTGTCCCATCGCTGCAACTCCCGTACGGACTCGGGAGAGGCAAAGGTCGAGAGCCGCGCGTCCTCCGAAACATGACCCTGCCAAGCCAGCCGCACCAATGTGTTGGAGGAAACGCCGTACAACTGGCGACTGTGTCAGAGTGCATGCGCCCCGGCCCACCACAAGGAGTCTCTAGAGTGCGATGGGACAAGAACATCCCGGCCAGCCAAACCCTCCCCTAACCCGGATGACACTGGGCCAATTGTGCAGCACCTCATGGGTCTCCTGGTTGTGGCCGGCTGCGACACAGCCTGGGATCGAACCCGGGTGACGCCTTTTGCACTGCCATGCAGTGCCTTAGACCGCTGCGCCACTCGGGAGGCCCGACTGACTCAAGGACAGTACGTATAGTTTAGAAACTGTGACTGACTGACATGAGAAACATGCTTGGATTATGGATAATTACAAAAAATACTTGTATCATAATCGTATCCAGAAAATTTCCCATATCCTGACGATACTCGTTTTGTCTGACTACTCTGCACACCCTTAGTTGAGGAGGTGTGTAGTGAAACATTCAGAATGTTCAGAACCTAGAACTGTAATAGATAGATCTGACACCATTCACTATTTTACATCAGAACTGTATTGTAGAACAGATACTCAAATTCAATCAATCAAATGTATTTATTAAGCCCTTCTTACATCAGCTGATGTCACAAAGTGCTGTACAGAAACCCATCCGAAAACCCCAAACAGCAAGCAATGCAGGTGTAGAAGCACGGTGGCTAGGAAAAACTCCCTAGAAAGGCCAGCACCTAGGAAGAAACCTAGAGAGGAACCAGGCTGTGAGGGGTGGCCGGTTCTCTGGCTGTGCCGGGTGGAGATTATAACCGAACATGGCCAAGATGTTCAAATGTTCATAGATGACCAGCAGGGTCAAATAATAATAATCACAGTGGTTGTTGAAGGTGCAACAGGTCAGCACCTCATGAGTAGTGGTCAGTTGGCTTTTCATAGCCGATCATTAAGAGTATCTCTACCGCTCCTGCTGTCTCTAGAGAGTTGAAAACAGCAGGTCTGGGACAGGTAGCACGACCGGTGAACAGGTCAGGGTTCCATAGCCGCAGGCAGAACAGTTGAAACTGGAGCAGCAGCACGGCCAGGTGGACTGGGGACAGCAAGGAGTCATCAGGCCAGGTAGTCCTGAGGCATCGTCCTAGGGCTCAGGTCCGAGAGAGAGAGAAAGAAAGAGAGAGAGAAAGAGAGAGCATACTTAAATTCACACAGGACACCGGATAAGACAGGAGAAATACTCCAGATATAACAGACTGACACTAGCCCCCCGACACATAAACTACTGCAGCATAAATACTGGAGGCTGAGACAGGAGGGGTCGGGAGACACTGTGGCCCCGTCCGACGATACCCCCGGACAGGGCCAAACAGGCAGGATATAACCCCACCCACTTTGCCAAGCACAGCCCCCACACCACTAGAGGGATATCTTCAACCACCAACTTACCATCCTGAGACAAGGTCGAGTATAGCCCACAAAGATCCCCGCCACGGCACAACACAAGGGGGGGCGCCAACCCGGACAGGAAGATCACGTCAGTGACTCAACCCACTCAAGTGACGCGCCCCTCCTAGGGACGGCATGGAAGAGCACCAGTAAGCCAGTGACTCAGCCCCTGTAATATGGTTAGAGGCAGAGAAAGGGGAACCGGCAAGGCAGACAGCAAGGGCAGTTCGTTGCTCCAGTGCCTTTCCGTTCACCTTCACACTCCTGGGCCAGACTACACTCAATCATAGCACCTACGGAAGAGATGAGTCTTCAATAAAGACTTAAAGGTTGAGACCGTATATCTGCGACATTTGCGAGTGTGTATGCTGTGCAGACCAGGATGCAAATATTATGTGTTTTCTTCCAAAGACTTGGATCATTTGATTGAGTCTGCCTGGATGGAGTTTTCAATTTGGGACTATGTCATCGCTCATCCGTTCCTTAGGCCAGGCAAGCCCAATCAAGCAGAGCTAAACTATTTGAAAGAAAACTAATAGGGGGCGTTCATAAATTCACTGTCTACTCCGATTTCAGAGCACTCTCGTCTGAGTGTACCAGAGCGCAGAATAACTGATGAATTTACTAACGCTCAACACCCGTTAAATATGGCCGGTGCCAGTAAACGTCGGCAAAAAATATTGCCAGCAGCACAGTTTGTCGCCAACACTCTGGATAACATGAAAACAGCCTAACCAGCACTGCTAGGGCGAGTAAATGGTCAGAGTGAGGTGAGTTCATTTTTTGTCTGGAAGTAGCTAGCAAGCTAGCCAACTTTAGCCAGTTAGCTGGATGCTTGAGGTCAGAACGCTTGGATCAACCCTACTCCTCTGCCAGAGCATCCAGTTTCCCCCCTGAGAGCGAAACGCTCGATTTTTGAACTGACAATCTGACAACGCTCTAAATTTACGAACGCCCAGAGCGCACTCAGGCACTCCAAAGTGAATTTACGAACAAACGCATGGTATCAGGATCGTTGCACTTGCGCCTAAAAACAGATGAAAAGGTATGAGCACATGGCGAGTTGTAATTTATAGCAAAAAATAAATGCTGCTGGAGCTATTTTAAAAGTATTTCTGCCGTTTTGTTTCATAACTGGTCGCTAATTACACAAAGAACTATGTGGAGTCCCATATATGTCTTATGTATCTTTATGTAGTGTTGTGGTGTCTCTCTTGTCGTGATTTGTTTTTAGACCTAGATTTGTATTTATTTTATTTTAATCCCAGCCCCCGTACCCGCAGGTGGCCTTTTGGTAGGCCGTCATTGTAAATAATCATTTGTTATTTTCTGTCTTCCCTAGTTAAATAAAATAAAAAATATATATCCCAACTCGCACACAGCAATAGTGAGTGAATTGCTGAAAGATGAATTTATAGAAGCGCACAGACATAGAAGTTTTGTAGACTTTCGGGTAAATTCAACAAAGTGTGACTTTGTCCCGTGTTTCTTGGTTATGTACATAGTTTTGTTCACACGCTAGGTTGTTTTTCTATGTTCATTTGAGCTTGCTCAACTGCTAGCAAAGAGACATAGGAGAATCTCATCTCTCACAGACGGTCATGTCTTGAATGGATATATTTTCTAGTCAAAACCCTCACAGACCAATGCTGCGTTCAAAACAATTGGAAACTCGGAAATTTTCGACTTGACGACTCCAGTGCGTTCAAGACAACTGGGAACTCGGAAATCTCCGACTTGACGACTTCAGTGCGTTCAAGACAACTGGGAACTCGGAAATCTCTGACTTGACGACTCCAGTGCGTTCAAGACAACTGGGAACTCGGAAATCTCAGACTTGACGACTTCAGTGCGTTCAAGACAACTGGGAACTTGGGAATCTCCGACTTGACGACTCCAGTGTGTTCAAGACAACTGGGAACTTGGAAATCTCCGACTTGACGACTCCAGTGCGTTCAAGACAACTGGGAACTTGGAAATCTCCGACTTGACAACTCCAGTGCGTTTAAGACAACTGGGTACTCGGGGGGGAAAAGGCGAGCTCCTGACTTGGAACTGGGAATTCCAAGTCAGAAAGTTGTGCATCTTTCTAGAGTGCTGACTTTACGACCTGAAGATCACTGACATCATGATTTTCCCGAGCTCCCAATTGTCTTGAAAGCACCAAGACATGCGAGTTCCCCATACCATGGTAACCTCCCACCTTTTAAAGGGGAGGCTGAAAATGTGTCTCACCTAATTGTGCTTGATTGAGCATGGAACACTCCAAAAATCTTTTATTCATTAACTTTTTGTCATTTCTTATCATAAAAACAATCTTCCTCAAATACTTTCATTCTGCTCCTAAATGTCTTTGTGTGCTCTTAAATTTTTCAACTTAAATTTAAAAAATAATAATGTCAGCATAGAGCCCTGAGTATTTGAACCCAGGTTTGATGCTGCGTGGGCCTTTCCCCTGTCCAGGCCCTGGTGTCTCTGCTGAAGGGAGAGAGATTCGGGTCTCTGGAGTCCGTCATCGTCTACTGCACCAGGAGAGACGAGACGACCCGTATATCTGCCCTGCTCAGGACCTGCCTGCAGGGGGTGCTGTTGAAGGATTCTAACCGTACAGCCAGCCAGGAGGAAGATGACAACCCTATAGGTACCCAAAGCTTTCTTCTTCTTCCCTATCTATTTGCGTTTGGCTTGATGACAATAGGAGATTAGGAGTTTTGTAGCACTTGTACTCTGAGACGCTTTGTGAATACAGGCCCTGACCTCTCTCTCCTGTGTTTCCTCAGCCAGGAAGAAGATCCGTAAGCCTCTGAAGTGGATGGCTGAGTCCTACCACGCCAGCATGTTGTCATCCGAGCGCCGTCGTGTCCAGAACAACGTCATGTGTGGAGAGCTGCGCGTGGTGGTTGCCACGGTAGCCTTCGGCATGGGCCTGGACAAGTCAGACGAGTGCGGCATCGTGCACTACAACATGCCCAAGAGCTTTGAGAGCTACGTGCAGGAGATCGGGAGGGCAGGGAGAGACGGAGTACCGTCCCACTGTCATCTCTTCCTGGATCCTGAGGTGAGGTTTCTCAAGATTGTTATTTTTCTCTCTCTAGCTCTCCAGCTCTCTCTCTCTCTCTCTCATATTTTTTTGGTTGGATGTACAATATTTTAAACTTTTATTCAACATCACTGTAATCCTACATTCTTGTCTGCTGTGGTTGTAGGGAGGGGACCTGCGTGAGTTGCAGAGGCACATCTATGCAGATACGGTGGACTACTACACTGTGAAGAAGCTGGTGCAGAAGGTGTTCCCTCCCTGCAAGTGCAGACAGATCTACCAGAAGTAGCAGGATCTAGCCAGGGTAATGTTGGCATACTTATGTATTCTTTCCCCCTTCTCTCCATCTACACTCATTGGACATGAACAGCCTACGGTCATTATATGAACCCCAATTAAAGGTCCACTGCAGTCAAAAACCTGATTTATTTATTTATTTGTTTTTGTTGTTGTTGTTTTTCCCTGTGTTTTATATATATTTCCACACTATGAGGTTGGAATACTACTGTGAAATTGTGATGATAATGCCCTTTTTAGTATAAGAGCTGTTTGGAAAAAAAAACACCTGCAATTTCAGCCTGTTTTGGTGGGATGGAGTTTTGGCTTAGCTAAATTCTTCCTTGAGAAATTGCATTCACAGCAAGGTACTTAATTGTTACCCATAAATGATTAGATATTAAAATAGAAAGGGCTGCATTGGATCTTTAAGACATAAAAAAAAAGAAAAACTTGATTTAGAATTCATGTAATTTTTTATTTTAACAAGTTATATTGCACCATAGAATTAAATATAATTCCTTCATTGTAATGTAATTTGTCTCTGTGTAGGACATAAACCAAGCATATATTTTTGAGGAGTTGTTCTCATTTCTTTCACGCTGTCTTAGGCTCAGGAGGAGGTTGACGACTCCGAGATGATGGAACTGATGGACACCTGTGATGAGACCTCTGCTGCAGCACCGGAACAAACAAAGGAGACTAGTCAAAACACCCCTGTTGAGCAGTTGGAACAGGCCAAAGTCCCTACTGAGGACAAGGATGTACCAACTCTTCAACCATCGGAGGGGAAGCAGAAAGAACCACCAGAGTTGAGTGTTCCACTTCCCCGGAGAGGGGATGGCGAACAGGAAGTGGAAGAGGAGGAGGGGCCAGGGGGAGGTGATGATTGGTCCACGACTAGGGTGTGTCACATCCATGAGAGGGCCATCCCTATGCAGGACACTGTGGAAGCCCTGGACATCACTGAGGAAGGTGAGTACCTCACTATACCTAACACAGGACAGGTGAAATGTCTTGTCTGTTGTTTAATTCAATAAAACGGCCAATTGTGTGTCACTCAGATAATTGATTCAAGGATCAGAAAACAGTAAATATGTAATTAGAATGAAATCCCAGTTTAATTTATCTTTTTCTGTCAAGACCAGTGAGTCTCCCCACCTGCCCTTCAGACATCAGAGTAACAATGTAACTTGTAAGTCATTGTAAGTCAAAGACTGTCCCCTCTGTCTCTGTGTGTCTGTCAGGTTTGGAGACTCTGCTGTGCTACCTGGAGCTGCACCGTCAGCAGTAGGTAGAGCTGCTCCACCCCACCCTCTCCGTCTGTAAGATGGTCTGTTACAACGGCCCTCAGCAGCTCTGCAAACTCACCAAAGATGTAGGGCAACATCACAACACCCGGCTCATGTTCATTCATTAGGGCACACCGTATATATTTATTTTTAAACTGTGTGCATTTTCAGTTTGCAGAACCTCGACAAGTACTGCAAACTCACTCTGAACACCTGGCCAGTCTGTTACAGTAGACTGTTTACCTGTAAGAAACAAAGTCGTTTTGGATAGGTTGTGTTTGTGTACAGTATGTAGGTGTGTATTATTTGCTCATGTGATGTTTTTGTGGTCAAGTAAAGTCAGGTACATTTGTCATGTGGTTTGTTATTTTCATGTTCAGGCAATAGATTACTAATGTTTACCAGGTGCTTAAACCGCTTTGCTGTAGATAAGTAATGTTTATGGTGAGGGGTGTTGATGATGGGTGTGTGCCGTCTGATTGGCAGCTGCCTACCTGTTGCCGGGGTGTTGGCCCAGAAACGGATGGCAGGGGAGTGAGTGGAGGCCTATGATTCGCTGGACTTTGGCGTGGTGGAGGTGGCAGACACTATGGGCTGGCAGCTGGGTCTGGTGAAGAGAGGTCTCAGACAACTACAATGGGCCACAAACAGGTGTGTGTGTGTGTGTGTGTGTGTGTGTGTGTGTGTGTGTGTTTTATAGTTGAAAAAATGCTAACTACAGTGGAGCATAGTCAAAAATGTGTATCACACAATTGTGTGCACTGGTTATTAAAACGTGTGTTAATTAACCATAGTGAGTCACATTCTGCCTGAATGAGTGTTACATTTTGATAAAAATCCGTTCAAGATAAATAATTATACATCTATCTCCGTATCATATGTATCCTGTCTTGTGGAGTTGTCCAACCTATCCTTCATAGGGTATATCCTGTCTTCCAGGAGTCTTGGTGGAGTTCTCCAACCTGTCCTTCTACTTTCGTTCCTACGGTGACTTGACCCCGGACGAGATGGACCGAGTGTGTGAGTTCCTGCATGGCAGAGTGGTGGCCCAGGAGAGCACCAAGCTGTACCAGCTCAAAGCCTGCTTCAAGGCCTTCCGCAGGTCAGCACTGCACTACACTATATACCACTATTAAGAACTCTAACCAGCACTAGGCTACACAAATATAGCACCAAATTGTATCATAGAGGAGCATCTAAAAGGTACTGAAGAGGCTCCTGGTTACCAGAGTTACATGGCCTGATAGGCCTGTTATTGGAGCTGTTAACCCAGTGGTGCTTGGAGTATGTTTAAAGACATTGATATTTCTAGATCAGTTTATGCTACTGTGCATCTTTTGGGTGATGTGTTTATTACTCTTTTTGCGTAGTGTTTTTGATAAGGTCACACTGTATGCCTCTCTGCAGTGTCGCATACAAGAGCTGCAGTTTCTGCACGGACGAGCTGGACGAGAGGCGAAGCCTGAAGCAGCAAGGGCTTCTGGGGGATTACTTTGACAAGAGGAGAGACCTGGACCTGAGCAGGAAGTTCCAGGGAGAGAAGGATGGAGAGGACGAGGAGGTGTTGATGAAATGCAAGGTTTGTTTCTCCTAAGATTCCGTGATGTTTTTTACTGGCTGTAAGTGAAGCTAATGCCTTGATCTAATACTAAACTTAAAGAAGTACCCTTACAAGTGAAAAAAATATGGCACATGGAAACCAAACGAGGGGGGTCCATGGTGGGATGGGCTGAGGGGTGGGATTACAGAGTTTATGTTCGGTAGTGTATTATTGTTATGTGATTGCTGTATAAGTACTGTGTATGTAAAATGTATGTATACAGTGGGGAGAACAAGTATTTGATACACTGCCGATTTTGCCGATTTTCCTACTTACAAAGCATGTAGAGGTCTGTAATTTTTATCATAGGTACACTTCAACTGTGAGAGACGGAATCTAAAACAAAAATCCAGAAAATCACATTGTATGATTTTTAAGTAATTCATTTGCATTTTATTGCATGACATAAGTATTTGATACATCAGAAAAGCAGAACTTAATATTTGGTACAGAATCCTTTGTTTGCAATTACAGAGATCATACATTTCCTGTAGTTCTTGACCAGGTTTGCACACACTGCAGCAGGGATTTTGGCCCACTCCTCCATACAGACCTTCTCCAGATCCTTCAGGTTTCGGGGCTGTCGCTGGGCAATACGGACTTTCAGCTCCCTCCAAAGATTTTCTATTGGGTTCAGGTCTGGAGACTGGCTAGGCCACTCCAGGACCTTGAGATACTTCTTACGGAGCCACTCCTTAGTTGCCCTGGCTGTGTGTTTCGGGTCGTTGTCATGCTGGAAGACCCAGCCACGACCCATCATCAATGCTCTTACTGAGGGAAGGAGGTTGTTGGCTAAGATCTCGCAATACATGGCCCCATCCATCCTCCCCTCGATACGGTGCAGTCGTCCTGTCCCCTTTGCAGAAAAGCATCCCCAAAGAATGATGTTTCCACCTCCATGCTTCACGGTTGGGATGGTGTTCTTGGGGTTGTACTCATCCTTCTTCTTCCTCCAAACACGGCGAGTGGAGTTTAGACCAAAAAGCTCTATTTTTGAATCATCAGACCACATGACCTTCTCCCATTCCTCCTCTGGATCATCCAGATGGTCATTGGCAAACTTCAGACGGGCCTGGACATGCGCCTGCTTGAGCAGGGGGACCTTGTGTGCGCTGCAGGATTTTAATCCATGACGGCGTAGTGTGTTACTAATGGTTTTCTTTGAGACTGTGGTCCCAGCTCTCTTCAGGTCATTGACCAGGTCCTGCCGTGTAGTTCTGGGCTGATCCCTCACCTTCCTCATGATCATTGATGCCCCACGAGGTGAGATCTTGCATGGAGCCCCAGACCGAGGGTGATTGACCATCATCTTGAACTTCTTCTATTTTCTTCTATTTTCTAATAATTGCGCCAACAGTTGTTGCCTTCTCACCAAGCTGCTTGCCTATTGTCCTGTAGCCCATCCCAGCCTTGTGCAGGTCTACAATTTTATCCCTGATGTCCTTACACAGCTCTCTGGTCTTGGCCATTGTGGAGAGGTTGGAGTCTGTTTGATTGAGTGTGTGGACAGGTGTCTTTTATACAGGTAACGAGTTCAAACAGGTGCAGTTAATACAGGTAATGAGTGGAGAACAGGAGGGCTTCTTAAAGAAAAACTAACAGGTCTGTGAGAGCCGGAATTCTTACTGGTTGGTAGGTGATCAAATACTTATGTCATGCAATAAAATGCAAATTAATTACTTAAAAATCATACAATGTGATTTTCTGGATTTTTGTTTTAGATTCCGTCTCTCACAGTTGAAGTGTACCTATGATAAAAAATGACAGACCTCTACATGCTTTGTAAGTAGGAAAACCTGCAAAATCGGCAGTGTATCAAATACTTGTTCTCCCCACTGTAGCAGAAAATCCGAAGAGGGGTGTCGGTGGATGGGTTAATTAAAAAAATGTAAATATTTTTTTTTTACCCTGATAATAACCTAATAGAGATAAATCTGGGCCATTGCATTTTTAGAGTAACGTAGTTAGTTTAGAATATTTTTAACACTTTATATTGTATATCCTCTACTTTAAATTAGTTTATTATATACTTTTTTTATTATGTATAATTGTTTTGTTTTTACTGTATCTATACCACAGAAGGCTGATGAGGGGAGGACAGCTCATTTTAATGGAAAACATGTGTTTGATTTACAGTGCATTCAGAAAGTATTCAGACCCCTTGACTTTTTCCACATTTTGTTATATTACAGCCTTATTGTAAAATGGATGAAATAAGACATTTTCCTCATCAATCTACACACAATACCCCATAATGACAAAATGAAAACAGGTTTTCAGACATTTTGGCATATTTATCAAATTTAAAAAATAAAAAACAGAAATACCTTATTCAGACCCTTTGTTATGAGACTTGAAATTGAGCTCAGGGGCATCCTGTTTCCATTGATTATCCTTGAGATGTTTCTACAACTTGAATGGAGTCCACCTGTGGTAAATTCAATTGATTGGACAAGATTTGGAAAGGCTCACACCTGTCTATATAAGGTCTCACAGCTGACAGTGCATGTCAGAGCAAAAACCAAGCCATGAGGTCGAAGGTATTGTCTGTAGAGCTCCAAGACAGGATTGTGCCGAGGCACAGATCTGAGGAAGTGTACCAAAAAATGTCTGCAGCATTGAAGTTCCCCAAGAACACATTGGCCACATTGGCCAGTTTGGAACCACCAAGACTCTTCCAAGAGCTGGCCGCCTGGCCAAACTGAGCAATCGGGGGAGGTGATGGTCACTCTGACAGCGCTCCAGAGTTCCTCTGTGGAGATGGGAGAACCTTCCAGAAGGACAACCATCTATGCAGCACTCCACCAATCAGGCCTTTATGGTAGAGTGGCCAGACAGAAGCCACTCCTCAGTAAAAGGCACATGACAGCCCACTTGGAGTTTGCCAAAAGGCACTTAAAGACTCTCAGACCATGAGAAACAAGATTCTCTGGTCTGACGAAACCAAGATTGAACACTTTTTTGCCTGAATGCCAAGCGTCACGTCTGGAGGAAACCTGGCACCATCCCTACGGTAATGCATGGTGGTGGCAGCATCATGCTGTGGGGATGTTTTTCAGAGGCAGGGACTGTGAGACTTGTCAGGATCGAGGGAAAGATGAATGGAGCAAAGTGATGAAAACCTGCTCCAGAGCACTGAGGACCTCAGACTGAGGCGAAGGTTCACCTTCCAACATGAAAAGGATCCTAAGCAAACAGCCAAGACAACACAGGTGTGGCTTCGGCACAAGTCTCTGAATGTCCTTGAGTGGCCCAGCCAGAGCCCGGACTTGAACCTGATCTAACATCTCTGGAGAGACCTGAAAATAGCTGTGCAGCGACGCTCCCATCCAACCTGACAGAGCTTGAGAGGATCTGTGGAGAAGAATGGGATAAACTCCCCAAATACAGGTGTGCCAAGCTGGTAGCGTCATACCCAAGAAGACTCAAGGCTGTAAACGCTGCCAAAGGTGCTTCAACAAATTACTGAATAAAGGGTCTGAATACTTATGTAAATGTGATGTTTCTGTTTTTTATTTGTAATACATTTGCGAACATTTCTATAAACCTGTTTTTGCTTTGTCATTATGGGGTATTGTGTGTAGATTGGTGAAGGGGAGAAATGATTTAATCCATTTTAGAATAAGGCTGTAACTTAACAAAATGTGGAAAAAGTCAAGGGGTCTGAATACTTTCTGAATGCACTGTATATGATACCATTCCACTCATTCTGCTCCAGCCATTACCACGTGCCTGTCCTCCCCAATTAAGGTGCCTCCAACATCCTGTGATCTATACTGTATGTAGATTACGTAAATTACTTGGTCTAAATTCTGTCTGTATGTTCTGTACATTTTTGTCCAAACCAGGTCAAACTCCTGGTATGTAAGTGATTCAGATTTGGATGTTTTTTTTTTGTGTGTTTTTTTAGATGATGGACTGGGAGGCTCAGATCAGAGCGGATATCCAGAGTTTCCTGGGCAACCACATTGATGAGAAGCTCTCTGGCAGAGCTGTCGCTAGAATATTCCATGGAATTGGTAAGTTTTCCCATTTTTATTATTCTCTATATGACGAGGGTCACAAAGGAGGGGAAATGCTAAGTTCCCATACATTCCCATGGAAGGTTTCCCACTTTGAAAACTCCCAGAACTACTTCCGGGTATTGTGGTATGTTGGCTCCTTGTCACTAGGGGGGGTGGCTTATTTAGTGCCATGTGTTTGAACTGTATGGACGCAGTCGTGCTGATCAGTTTCATGCAGTCGGTGATTATCGTTCATCACCACTGATTATTGACTTTCAATATGGGGCAAAAAATTGTCTGGCTTGCGCCTACATGATCTAAGGTTATGCAGTTCTTGATGCAGTTGACTGCAAGTCGCTGCACCCTGCAACCACTGCATGCATTGTGGGAATCACTATTGTCAACCAGTAATTAATGCTTTTGCTTGACCCACACAAACTTGACCAAAGACATGACTGAAACAGAAACCAACTTTTGGGCGGAGATTCATAGGTACAATAGTATAAGTTTAAGAGTATATAATGTGAGTTCTCTCTCTAACCAATTAATATTACACAAATGTTTTCAGTGTGACTGTGTGATACGGAGGTAGAGAAAAGTTTATTTAGAAAAATGTATGAACAATGGCAGCTATGTTGACACTGCCAAGTTGAAATAAACCTTGCTTTCGGAAAACCAATGCGTTTTCCAATGTTGGGTTGTGTCCAATGTTTGGTTGTCGCAGATGCACCTCCACTCGACTGCAATCATAGACATCAGTTTGTTTTAGTAATTCAATTGGAACACCCTCTATATTTTTTTTTTCTCAGGAAGTCCATGTTACTCAGCTCAGACCTTCGGCAGGGACCGGAGATACTGGAGAAAATACATCCAGTTTGATTTCAATGAAATCATCCGTTTTGCTATTCAGGAGATCGTTCGATTCAAGTGATCAAATAATAAAAAAATGTACTCTATGTAAAAAGTTGTTCGATCATTTTCTTACCTCAGCTGCTTCCATTAACATGCAATGTATTTATTGTAAATCATGTTTTGTGTGTTTTATGATATGAATGGCTGTTTTATGGTATGGTTTCTGTGTTTTGATGTTTGTTTGGTGTACTGTGCATTTCGTGTAATGTTGTTTCTATACCCATTTGAATAGACTTTATTTTTGTATGTCATGTAAGGGTGAGTGCTTGATGTTATTGAAACTTGCTCCTTGATCAAGGTACAAAAGGATTTCATTCAATGGTTGACTGTTTTCCAATATGGGTGTGCATTGCATAATTGTAGTATGTAATACATGAAGTCCAGGTGTGTCAGAGTAGTTCCTTTATTGTTTCCTGATATGGATCCAAACTCATTGGCTCATGCCCTGTGGAGAAAAACACATTCAACCCTGTGAGACACAACATTGCACAAATGCAACGTTTCCTAAATTGCATCCTATACAGTTCCTAAACAAATATCATGTGAAACACTACATCGTGCATTTCCTTAGATGCACACGTGTCTCTTAGTGGTATGTGTTGTGTGTCAGTATGATTTATTGTGGCATCGGTAGCCTCTGAAACATTAGAAATCTGTACATTAGTCTTACACCACACTGGTTCCCTACACAAGCATGTTGTTGGCCATCCATGCAAATAAATGACTTAAAATATTTGTTCCTGTCTTCTCGAAGATGTAGTGATTTATTTTGAAAAAATGTAATAATAATTGAGAAACAAACATTCTGAGCTCGAGGTAATTGTTGCAAACCTCAGACAGAACCACATTCTTACACGTAAATTGATAGAGAAGTTAAAGAAATTGTTTCCCTTCCAAATTCTGTAAATCTGGACAACCAAGTACTTAATAGAGAGTAATGTTGATGCCCCCTCCACACATCAAAAGAACAGGTGTGTGTGTTTGTGTGTATATATATATATAAATAAAAAGTGTGGTTTATGAGGTCAGAATACTTCCATTGACGACCATTCATTTTATTAAATAGGATAGGATGTTATCTCTCCAAATGAAGCCTGAAAGGACAACCAAATATTACTTAAAGTAAGTTAATGTTCTCCATACAACCCACAAAATAGTTTATCCTTTGAAGAAAATGTTGATAGCGAAATACTAAAATGTAGACTGGTGAAGTTGATTCATTTAGTCGATTTCAGACAAAATATGACTTCATTTCAAATGTACATGTGTATACCACTAGAACATATGTCCCATCACTTGTCAATGATTTTGATACATTTTGCTGTGATTTCCATAACATTTCAGTTTTCTTTCCACAAATGTTTCCTACCATTGAAGCACAATGTTGCATTTTTGCAATGTTTCCAGAATATTGTACTACACATTTGAGAAAACTGATTATTTTCATAATCAGAGGCCTAATACAAGTATTTATGAAGGGTAGTAACATTAATTCCTCATTTGGATCTATGCTTGGGTCTCACAGGGTTAAGGAAATGGATGGCTGGAATGAGGAAGTTAAAATACCATCCTACAAATGTGACTCTCCCATTGTATAAACATTGGTTTATATATTCAAGATATTATATGTATTATATGTATATTATATGTATTCAAGATTACTCTTATTTGATTTTGAAGCGTCTGCGCCAGGAATTTATTTGACTAAGCCGGTCAATGTTGATAACCTAGTCTAGAACCCATGTTTTATTATCTTTGAACTGAAATATAAACACATTTTTAACTTAAGGAACAAGGTCAAATAAAACTGATGATTAACTCAAATCACACAGTAATCACACAGGGTCACACAGTATTTCCAGTATTGCACCTTTGTTGCTGCAGAATGGTACAGTATAAGTGTGAAACTGTTATGAGATGGAATAATGCTACGTTGGACCTAAACCCCGTCACACTCAACTCTTCAACTTAGAGTTGTGAAAATGTATTTTGGGCTCTACAGTATCTTGAAGCACCCCTGATGTTGCTGCAGTTATGGAGGCTGTGTGTTGGTCATGTCTGTCTTCTCAGGGTCAGAGTGAAAATGCTGACTGACTCCACAGAGAGCAGTGTCACTTTACTTTAAGTAGCAGATAGTATGACTTCTCTGTCTGTAAGTGGTGATGGTGACCACAAAGTGAGGACATTCTGAGTAACGTCTGCTGGATGAAATGACTGCAGTGCAGTCTAACTATCAGTTCAGAACAACCTCAGCTCTACATTACTGTAATATAGCTACTGCTGACTTAGGTTTCTGCCAACATGTCTGTAACAGTCTTGAAGGAAGACTTCTGCACAGATAATGTGAACATAACACAATCAATAGACTACAGCTGTTTATCAGATGGTGTATGTAGAGAAAAAAAATATTTTGTCTTTGTTATCTGATTATTTGGGGAAATACGGTGCCTTTCAGAAAGTATTCACATCCCTTGGCTTTTACCACATTTTGTTGTGTTACAACCTGAATATAAAATTAATTTAAATATATTTTTTAAATTGTCACTAGCCAACACACAATACTCCATAATGTAAAAGTGAAATTATGTTTTTAGACATTTTTACAAATGAAAGCTGAAATGTCTTGAGTCAGTAAGTATAAGTATGTATAAGTATAAGTATGTCAAGCCTAAATAAGTTCAGGGGTAAAAATGTGTTTAACAAGTCACATAAGTTGCATGGACTCACTCTGTGTCCAATAATAGTGTTTAACATGATTTTTGAATGACTACTTCATCTCTGTACCCCACACATGCAATTATCTGTAAGGTCCCTCAGTCGAGCAGTGAATTTCAAACACAGATTCAACCACAAAGATCAGGGAGGTTTTCCAATGTCTCGCAAAGAAGGGCACATATTGGTAGATGGGTAAAAAAAATCTGACTGACTATCCCTTTGATTATGGTGAAGTTATTAATTACACTTTGGATGACGTATCAATACACAGAGTCACTACAAAGATACAGGCGTCCTTCCTAACTCGTTGCCAGAGAGGAAGGACACCGCTCAGGGATTTCACCATGAGGCTAATGGTAACTTTAAAACAGTTACAGAGTTTACTGACTGTGACAGGAGAAAACTGATGGATCAACAACATTGTAGTTACTCCACAATAGTAACCTAATTGACAGAGTTAAAATAAGGAAGCCTGTACAGAATTAAAATATTCTAAAACATGCATCCTGGTTGCAACAAGGCACTAAATAAATACTGCAAAAAATGTGGCAAAGGAATTCACTTTTTGTCCTGAATACAATGTGTTATGTTTGGGGCAAATCCAATACAACACATTACTGAGTACCACTCCATATTTTCAAGCATAGTAGTGGCTGCATCATGTCATGGGTATGCTTGTAATCGTTAAGGACTGGCGGGTTTTACAGGATAAAAAGAAAATGAATGGAGCTAAGCACAGGCAAAATCCTAGAGGAAAACCTGGTTCAGCCTGCTTTCCACCAGAAACTGGGAGATGAATTCACCTTTCAGCAGCACAATAACCTAAAATACAAGGCCAAATCTACACTGGAGTTGCTTACCAAGAAGACAGTGAATTTTCCTAAGTGGCTGAGTTACAGTTTTGACTTGAATCTACGGCAAGAACTGAAAATGGTTATCAAGCAATGATCAACAACCAATTTGACAGAGCTTGAAGAATTTTGAGAAGAATTTTGGGCAAATGTTGCACAATCCAGGTGTGGAAAGCTCTTAAAGATTTAGCCAGAAGAAGAATTTAATTTTCAACACATTTGCTAAAATGTCTAAAAGCATGTTTTCACTTTGTTATTATGGGGTATTGTGTGTAGATGAATGAGCAAAATGAATTATTACATTTTGAATTCAGGCTGTAACACAACAAAATGTGCAATAAGTCAAGGGGTATGAATACTTTCTGAAGGCACTGTAGTCTATCAGTGATGACCTTTTGAGATTCAAATTGTGTAGCTGTAACTCAAGATAAGGTTTATTGTCTCTGTCGACTGTGCACTTTGTCAGGTAGCATGCATTCACTGAATGGGAAGCTAAACGAATTACCTATCCCTGGCAACCTTGTTGTATGGAGAGAGTGGTCTATGAAACCAAACATCAATATCTAAAATTATTATTTTGAATGTAGGCTTATGGGGAATTGTTGTGGCAAAATATGAATCAAATATCATGTGTTTAATATTAACAATAATGTTAATATTGTCATAATAACATCAACATTGACCATAATAATGTTAACATTGACCATAATAACATCAATATTGACCATGATAATGTTAACATTGACCGTAATAATGTTAATATTGACCATAATAACATCAATATTGACCATGATAATGTTAATATTGACCATGGTAATGTTGTTTTTATAAGATCATTACCACATGATGACTGTTCCTTTGATAATGTAATGTCACACGTTCGTTCAAGGCTAGCAGTTTCACGCTCACTGCTCTTCTACTCTGCACATGTCTTTCTTTCATCCAAATATGTTCAAAGTAACACAGGTGGCAAACTACTGAAGGCCTACTTTGGGTACCTCATTGGATGTTCATACTCACACTTACATCCAAAGACCCTTCAAACAGCTTCATGTTTGACTTGGAGACAGAGGATCTCCTCCTCATATCCTGTTGACAATGACACAAGGATGTGTTAGACCAGTCTCACCTGGCTCAGTCTCTGTTCTGATGATGCGTTGTAGGGTGGTCGCCCCTAGACACTGATCTTGGGTCAGTTTTCAATTTTCCACAATAATGGTTAGGATTGGGGGAGGGAAAGCTGATCCCAGATCTGTACCTAGGGGAAACTTCCCCCCATTGCTTGAGATGCACTTGTGACAACAGGTGTGTAGCAGGTGTTACAGTAATGGCAGTCCACTAACCATTGTGGGGGCCAGGAGTTTATCTTAGTCATGGTAAGGAAAAACTATTGTCCCTAAATACTGGACCCAATCATCCAGCCACACGGTCAATACAACTGATGGATGTCCATGGAAAGTATTTTACTCCAAAACATTTGTGCAGGGTTTTGAGTAGTGAATGGTGATGAAGATATTGAGAACAAATGGCAAAAGCTTGAATCAAATTCAAGTCTTTAATTTATATTGCGATGGAAGGATCGTGCTCAGACAACACCTTGCAAAACATGCGTTTTACTCCTGCTCATGTACTGTCAACTTACACAACATGTAACACAACATTGGTCTCATTCTCATTGGTCAAGTAGATGAACACCTATATGTCCTCATTGGTCAAGTACATGAACGCTTTGTGAATTAGTTAACATGGCAACATATGGCTTCTAGATTATACTGAAGGTTGTGTATGCATTGGTACTTATCTTCTTCGTTTTCCGTGAGAAAGTGTATCTTAGTCATTGCCAGGAGAAACTATGGGACTCAATCATCCAGTCACACGGTCAATGCAACATTTTGACTGTTGTCCATGGAAAGTACTTTTACTCCACAAAATGGGTATACGTGAAGAATGGGGCCTCTGAATTTACTCAGCAATACATTTCCTCAACTATGTGTTGGCTCTTTATTTTTTTTAACAGAAAAAGTTCTGTAGAAATTATAGTATGTGCATTATTTGTTTTGACAAAAGTTCCACCAGCCACCTTCCACGCTGTCAGTAATACGTTGTCTCGTTACATCATGTTGTCAATTTTCCTAATACACAACCTGTTACATTTAACATTACATTTAAGTCATTTAGCAGACGCTCTTATCCAGAGCGACTTACAAATTGGTGCATTCACCTTATGATATCCAGTGGAACAACCACTTTACAATAGTACATCTAACTCTTTTAAGGGGGGGGGGGGTTAGAAGGATTACTTTATCCTATCCTAGGTATTCCTTAAAGAGGTGGGGTTTCAGGTGTCTCCGGAAGGTGGTGATTGACTCCGCTGACCTGGCGTCGTGAGGGAGTTTGTTCCACCATTGGGGTGCCAGAGCAGCGAACAGTTTTGACTGGGCTGAGCGGGAACTGTACTTCCTCAGAGGTAGGGAGGCGAGCAGGCCAGAGGTGGATGAACGCAGTGCCCTTGTTTGGGTGTAGGGCCTGATCAGAGCCTGAAGGTACGGAGGTGCCGTTCCCCTCACAGCTCCGTAGGCAAGCACCATGGTCTTGTAGCGGATGCGAGCTTCAACTGGAAGCCACTTTACTGTTGTCAGTAAAGGAAAGTGTTAAAGGCCCAGGGCAGTAAAACATGAGATTTCCCTGTGTTTTATATATATTTCCACACTATGGGGTTGGAATAATACTGTGAAATTGTGAAAAGTATGATAATGCCCTTTTAGTTTAAGCTGTTTGAAAAGACCTCCTGTAATTTCAGCTTGTTTTGGAGGGATGGAGTTGTGGCCTTCCATGGGGACATCACCAAGCGGTAACCTCTCTGCAAATAACAGCAACGTTTTCCCCTCCCCACTTAGACCATTCAGACAGTTCAAGCAAAATTCTTCCTTGAGAAATTGCCCTTTGCTATGAAGCTATTTTGGTTTATTTTTTACCATTTTAAATTAAAACAATCACAGTAAGTTACTTCATTGTACAATTATTTGATATTTAGATAACAACAGCTAGTGATGGTCTTCATCAAGACAGTTGTGGCCATTGAGGGTGTAAGTGTGTCACTTGGCACACATATTTGCCTGTATTCTTAGCAACATATTGTACTGACATAAAAAAACTAACTTGCCATTATTTCAGTTTAGGTCAGTTTATGCTGAGTCTACAATGAAGACAGGTGATTTGGACATGTACCCCTCATTCAGGTGAACCGCAATGGTCACTTATTTATGGACTGGTAGAGAAGCACACATCGCCTCTGGACCAATCAAAGGCAAGCTTACAGGTCGATGAAATCTCTAACTTAGTAATTATAGAGACCTGTATGATGAACTTAAAACCGCGTGTGGAATGATCTGCGCCACTCGGGAATCAACTCCTCGACTAAACTCACTGTTTTTGCACTTTATTTTTTATTATTTTTTTATAGAGGATTTTATCTTTATAGATAGAACAATGGAAACTACATATAAGTATTTCCACGTTATTCTCCTATGTCTGAGTATTAACCTATTCACCTATGCGTGGTATTCACCTGTGGATGTATATGACAAAGTGGTCGAGCTAGTGTCGCCAGGAGAGGAATACCTGGATGAAATGTCAGTTCGCTCCTTTTTCAAACTGTTAGAGAAGCGTGTGCAGTGCCCTGGTGTGTCGTGTGAAAAGGTAACTTTTTTCTTACACTCGCTACAACTTGCGCTTTAGGAAAGGTCGAGGTCCATTCTGCACCTGTTACTGTGCTGTGCCGTGCGCTAAACTACTGGAGACTACGCTGTACGTACAGCACAGTACAGTATGTCACAGTTCTTTGTTTGACCAATAGCTAAAATATATCCGTATTTTTTTTATTTATCAGTCTCTGACCGAGTCTATTTTTATTTTTATTGATCATATATCTTGAGCACTGAGCAATTTTAAAGTTTTCTCCATAATATTTAAAAAGATTGTTATTATCACTGTATTATAGACTAAAAACAGTAATGATTCGTGTTATTATTACACAGAGAGATATTACACGACGTCAGCATTGCAGATTGTTTTGTACCAGATTTTTGTAACTACATTTATCCCGACCTTTATGTTCTAACTATTGCAATGACATAAAACCAACTGATCAACATTAAAACAGGGTAGTAGATATTATAGAACAATGTCTTAGGCTTAAATGGCGTATGGCTGGGTTACAAGTATTAGCATAGCCTTCTATATGACTATTACAATGATCATAACCCAAATATAATATTTTATATTTAATGCTTTTCTTTTACATCACCAATTCATTTGAATGTCTTGGTTGTATCAACCTTCACTGTGCAGGTTGTTTAAATTGCATCTTAATGATCAGGCATTCTGTTTTCCTTACATTTCTGAAATTCTATTTCATATTTCTTTCATTCTGTCCATCATGCCAATGCACCAATACATTTAAATGTTGGTTTCCTTTGATTTACTGTAGAGAAAATGTATGCATTGCTCTATTCTCCATTTTGAATCCATGTCCTATTGTTCAGATATGGAAGGCCTTGGACTTTACCTTGGCAGGTGTAATCTGTACTTATGACCATCTAGAGGCAGTTTTCCGTTACATGTTATGTGAGAAATGTTTTTGATTGGCCAGACATGTTTGAGACTTACACTAATTATCAGTATTTAGACAGCGTGTGCTGCTAATGCAACAGTGGCTTGAGATCTTAATTGAAGTATATGTGTGTAAGATGATACTGTTGAAACAGAAAAAAGTCTCTGCACACTTTCAGTCAGATGCAAATGGATTTTAATAGAGCCTGAACTTTCAGTCAGTCCGACCTGCATCAAGCTCAGCCTCTTCTAA
Organism: Salvelinus alpinus; assembly: GCF_045679555.1. Taxonomy (NCBI): domain Eukaryota; kingdom Metazoa; phylum Chordata; class Actinopteri; order Salmoniformes; family Salmonidae; genus Salvelinus; species Salvelinus alpinus. Next base: position 23,733,268 of record NC_092114.1, read on the forward strand.
AATACATTTACATCTGACTGGAAATGTGTGGAGATTTTTTCCTGTTCCTCCAGTTTTGCATTTTGCCTCCAGCACATTCACTAGTCGGTTTTGGTTGTGCGGTAGATTCAGACTATTATCTACATTATGATACTGTACAAAGTCACTGTATGTCCTGACTCAAAAACCCAGAGTATAGTCTGCTCTTAAAGATCAGAAAATGTCACCCAAGTCAAACCAACCCAAACTCCTTTCCTTTAGCTTGTGGTCATAATGACAAAACAATAAGACCGTACGTTTGTATTCTCTTATAAATTAGACCTATATTTGTCCTTAGTACATAAATAATCTACATGTAACACTGAAGCAAGCTTTCTTGTTTCTAGTGCCTCTCTGTGCAGTCAGTAGACCAGCTGGTGGGTAACTTTACCAGCACTGGTGGTCTCCTTCACAACGAAGGCTTCTTCAGAGTAGCGGCAGGATGCCACCTCTACCTCAGCTCTCCCACCGAGGCCTGCTCTGCCGTGAGGGCAGGGAGGTGGGGGGATGAGACGGACCACCTCATCCAGGAAATCACAGGCCATGACCACCACGGACACAGGCACAGGGATGGGCATGGACACGGAGACATGGAGAGCAGTGGGATAGAGACTCTACTCCGAAACATGGAGAAGCACTACAAGCCTGATCAGCAGTACGACCAGGTTGGAGCTGATGTGTAATAATTAAGCAATAAGGCCCGAGGGGGTGTGGTATATTGCCAATATACCACGGCTAAGGGCTGGTAAAATTTTAACAATGCAGAGTGCCTGGCTACAGCCCTTAGCCGTGTTATATTGGCCGTATACTGCAAACCCCCAGAAGTGCCTATTTGCTGTTATAAACAGGTTACCAACGTAATTAGAACAGTAAACCAGGAGATTGCGTCATACCTGTGGTATATTGTCTCATATGCCATGCATTTTAGCCAATCGGAATCCAGGGCTGGAACTACCCGGTTTATAATGAAGTATAGCAAAATACTGTATATACTGACCTGTTTTCTAAATAGTTAATTTGTCTCAACAAAGTATTTCTATTCTATTCAACAGTGTAAGTCTGTCCTGTCTTGTTATCATGGTCATTTAGCACTGTCTCACTGGTCAAGACATCTTAGAGGAGAGCAGCGCGTCAACTAGTGATGGTGACCCTCACAACACGGATGTGGTGTTTGGATACATAGTTTACCATGCTTTACGAGGTGACTGCATGACGGCCAGAGCACTACCTGAAGAGGACTATTTTCTGGATTTCATATTCAACCGCTTCGGCTCTGACAACATCACTATTCACGGTACCGTAAGATAACCCTTTAAGGTTGTTATTACTGTCATATTACCTCATAACAAGTGGCTATTCCTATTATTATGAATCATTTTGATCTTATTCTTTAGTTTTAGATTTATTACACTGCCATGTAATGTCATCCTCCTGCCTGTACTTCAACCTACTCATTCATCCATGTTGTGTCATACATAATTCATAATTTATTTAACATGTTGCTGTCACGATCGTTATAAGGAGTGGACCAAGATGCAGCGTGGCATGTTTCCATCCTTTTATATGGAAGAGAAACTTAAAGAACAAAACAATAAAGCGAACAAACGAAACGTGAAGCTCAGAGTAGTGCTCACAAGCAACTAT
>NC_092114.1:23739929-23759929 GCF_045679555.1 Salvelinus alpinus
AGCTCTCTTCAGGTCATTGACCAGGTCCTGCCGTGTAGTTCTGGGCTGATCCCTCACCTTCCTCATGATCATTGATGCCCCACGAGGTGAAATCTTGCATGGAGCCCCAGACCGAGGGTGATTGACCGTCATCTTGAACTTCTTCCATTTTCTAATAATTGCGCCAACAGTTGTTTCCTTCTCACCAAGCTGCTTGCCTATTGTCCTGTAGCCCATCCCAGCCTTGTGCAGGTCTACAATTTTATCCCTGATGTCCTTACACAGCTCTCTGGTCTTGGCCATTGTGGAGAGGTTGGAATCTGTTTGATTGAGTGTGTGGACAGGTGTCTTTTATACAGGTAACGAGTTCAAACAGGTGCAGTTAATACAGGTAATGAGTGGAGAACAGGAGGGCTTCTTAAAGAAAAACTAACAGGTCTGTGAGAGCCGGAATTCTTACTGGTTGGTAGGTGATCAAATACTTATGTCATGCAATAAAATGCAAATTAATTATTTAAAAATCATACAATGTGATTTTCTGGATTTTTGTTTTAGATTCCGTCTCTCACAGTTGAAGTGTACCTATGATAAAAATGACAGACCTCTACATGCTTTGTAAGTAGGAAAACCTGCAAAATCGGCAGTGTATCAAATACTTGTTCTCCCCACTGTATCTACCTCTGTAACTTTAAGCATCAGCTGTCAGAGCAGCTTACCGATCACTGTACCTGTACACAGCCAATCTGTAAATAGCCCACCCAACTATCTCATCCCCATATTATTACTTACCCTCTTGCTCTTTTGCACCCCAGTATCTCTACTTTCACATCATCTTCTGCACATCTATCACTCCAGTGTTAATGCTAAATTGTAATTATTTCGCCTCTGTGGCCCATTTATTACCTACCTCCCTACTCTTCTACATTTGCACACACTGTACATAGATTTTTCTATTGTGTTAATTAACCGTACGTTTGTTTATGTGTAACTCTGTGTTGTTTTTGTCACACTGCTTGGCTTTATCTTGGCCAGGTCACAGTTATAAATGAGAACTTGTTCTCAACTGGCCTACCTGGTTAAATAAAGGGGAAACAGCTGAATAGCTGTGAATAGCTGAAAGAATAGCTGAAAATGCTGTGCAGTGCATCAATGTAAAATGGAAATGCAAATTCATTATTCAATTAATATACTTGTCTACTCATCCAAATACTGTATCTGACTATGTCCCAAATGGCACACTATTCCCTTCATAGTGCCCAAAGCAGTGCACTATAGGGTGTTACAGCCCTGTTTACTCCCTATAGATGTGTTTTATCCCTGTTTCCTCCATATACAGTGCCTTGCAAAAGTTTTCATCCCCCATGATATTTTTCCTATGCTGTTGCAGTACAACCTATAATGAAAATGTATTTTTATTTGGATTTCAGGTAACGGACATACACAAAATAGTCCAAATTGGTTAAGTGAAATTTAAAAAAATCACTGTTTAAAAGAAGAAAAAAAAAGAAAAGAAAAGAAAAGTGGTGTGGGCATATGTATTCACCCACTTTGCTATGAAGCCCCTAAATAAGATCTGGTGCAACCAATTACCTTCAGAAGTCCCATAATTAGTTAAATAAAGTCCACTTTTGTGCAATCTAAGTGTCACATGATCTCAGTATATATGCAGCTGTTCTGAAAGGCCCCAGAGTCTGCAGCACCACTAAGCAAGGGGAACCATGAAAACCAAGCAGCTCTCCAAACAGGTCAGGGACAAGGTTGTGGAGAAGTACAGATCAGGGTTGGGTTATAAAAAAATATCTGAAACTTTGAACATCCCATGGAGCACCATTAAATCCATTTTTTTTTTTTTTTTTAAGAATATGGCATCACAACAAACCTCCCAAGAGAGGGCCCCCCCACCTAAACTCACAGACCAGGCAAGGAGGGCATTAATCAGAGAGGAAACAAAGAGACCAAAGATAACCCTAAAGGAGCTGCAAAGCTCCGCAGTGGAGATTGGAGTATCTGTCCATAGGACCACTTTAAGCCGTACACTCCACAGAGCTGGGCTTTACGGAAGAGTGGCCAGAAAAAAGCAATTACTTAAAGAAGAAAATAAGCAAACATGTTTGGTGTTCGCCAAAAGGAATGTGGGAGACTCCCCAAACATATGGAAGAAGGTACTCTGGTCAGATGAGACAAAAATGTTGCATTTTGGCCACGCTATGTCTGGCGCAAACCCAACACCTTTCATCACCCCGAGAACACCATCCCCACAGTGAAGCATGGTGGTGGCAGCATCATGCTGTGGGGATGTTTTTCATCGGCAGGGACTGGGAAACTGGTCAGAATTGAAGGAATGATGGATGGTGCTAAATACAGGGAAATTCTTGAGGGAAAGTACAGGGAATACAGGGAAATTCTTGTTTCAGTCTTCCAGAGATTTGAGACTGGGATGGAGGTTCACGTTCCAGCAGGACAATGACCCTAAGCATACTGATAAAGCAACACTCGAGTGGTTTAAGGGGAAACATTTAAATGTCTTGGAATTGCCTAGTCAAAGCCCAGACCTCAATCCAATTGAGAATCTGTGGTATGACTTAAAGATTGCTGTACACCAGAGGAACCCATCCAACTTGAAGGAGTTGGAGCAGTTTTTCCTTGAAGAATGGGCAAAAATCCCAGTGGCTAGATGTGCCAAGCTTATATAGACATACCCCAAAAGACTTGCAACTGTAATTACTGCAAAAGGTGGATCTACAAAGTATTGACTTTGAGGGGGTGAATAGTTTTGCACGCTCAAGTTTTCTGTTTTTTGTCTTATTTCTTGTTTGTTTCACAATAAAACCTATTTTGCTTCTTCAAAGTGGTAGGCATGTTGTGTAAATCAATTGATACAACTCCCCCCAAAAAACTATTTTAATTCCAGGTTGTAAGGCAGCAAAATAGGAAAAATGCCAAGGGGGTGAATACTTTCACAAGCCACTGTAGCTGTGTTTCATCCCTGTGTCACGATCGTCGTCAGGGTGGAAATGATAGGTCCAAGGTGCAGCGTGGTGAGCGTACATTTATTTTAATGTTATAAATGTCGCCAACAAAACAAGAAACAACAAAAACGACCGTGAAGCTGACTAGGGCTATACAGGCCACTAACACAGACAACTATCCACAACTAAAGTGGCAAAACAGGCTGCCTAAGTATGATTCCCAATCAGAGACAACGAATGACAGCTGTCCCTGATTGAGAACCATACCCGGCCAAAACATAGAAACAGAAAACATAGAAATAAAGAAACTAGAATGCCCACCCTAGTCACACCCTGGCCTAACCAAAATAGAGAATAAAAGCCTTTCTATGGCCAGGGCGTGACACCCTGTTTCCTCCATATAGATGTGTTTCATCCCTGTTTCCTCCATGTAGATGTGTTTCAACCCTGTTTCCTCTATATAGATGTGTTTCATCCCTGTTTCCTCCATGTAGATGTGTTTCATCCCTGTTTCCTCCATGTAGATGTGTTTCATCCCTGTTTCCTCTATATAGATGTGTTTCAACCCTGTTTCCTCTATATAGATGTGTTTCATCTCTGTTTCCTCCATGTAGATGTGTTTCATACCTGTTTCCTCCACGTAGATGTGTTTCATCCCTGTTTCCTCTATATAGATGTGTTTCAACCCTGTTTCCTCCATGTAGATGTGTTTCATCTCTGTTTCCTCCATGTAGATGTGTTTCATACCTGTTTCCTCCACGTAGATGTGTTTCATCCCTGTTTCCTCTATATAGATGTGTTTCAATCCTGTTTCCTCCATGTAGATGTGTTTCAACCCTGTTTCCTCTATATAGATGTGTTTATCCCTGTTTCCTCCATGTAGATGTGTTTCATCCCTGTTTCCTCCATGTAGATGTGTTTCATCCCTGTTTCCTCTATATAGATGTGTTTCAACCCTGTTTCCTCCATGTAGATCTGTTTCATCCCTGTTTCCTCCATGTAGATGTGTTTCATACCTGTTTCCTCCACGTAGATGTGTTTCATCCCTGTTTCCTCTATATAGATGTGTTTCAACCCTGTTTCCTCCATGTAGATGTGTTTCACCCTGTTTCCTCCATGTAGATGTGTTTCATACCTGTTTCCTCCACGTAGATGTGTTTCATCCCTGTTTCCTCTATATAGATGTGTTTCAAGCCTGTTTCCTCTATATAGATGTGTTTCATCCCTGTTTCCTCCATATAGATGTGTTTCAACCCTGTTTCCTCTATATAGATGTGTTTCAACCCTGTTTCCTCTATATAGATGTGTTTCAACCATTGTTTCCTCCATGTAGATGTGTTTCATCCCTGTTTCCTCCATGTAGATGTGTTTCAACCCTGTTTCCTCCATATAGATGTGTTTCAGCCCTGTTTCCTCCATGTATACTTATTTCATTGTTGTTTCCTCAATGTAGACATGTTTCAGCGCTGTTTCCTCCATTTATTTGTTATTTTATTAGGATCTCCATTAGCTGTTGTGAAAGCAGCAGCAACTCTTCCTGGGGTCCACACAAAACATGAAACATGACATAATACAGAACAATAATAGACAAGAACAGTTCAAGGACAGAACTACATACTTTTTTAACGGCAGACAGCCTACATATCAATACATGCACACAAAATATCTAGGTCAAATAGGGGAGAGGCGTTGTGCCGTGAAGTATTGCTTCATCTGTTTTTTGAAACCAGGTTTGCTGATCACTTGAGCAAAGAGATGGAACGGAGTTCCATGCAATAATGTCTCTATATAATACTGTAAGCTTTCTTGATTTTGTTCTGAATTTGGGGACTGTGAAAAGACCCCTGGTGGCATGTCCAGTGTGTAAGTGTGTGTGTCAGAGCTGTAAGTTGACTATGCAAACAATTTAGAATTTTCAACACATTAATGTTTCTTATAATAAGAAGAAGTGATGCAGTCAGTCTCACCTCTACTTTTAGCCAAGAGAGACTGGCATGCATAGTATTTATATTAGCCCTCTGATTACAGTGAAGAGCAACATGTGCCGCTCTGTTCTGGGCCAGCTGCAGCTTAACTAGACCTTTCGTTGCGACACTTGACCACATGACTGGACAATAATCAAGATGAGACAAAACTAGAGCCTGCAGGACTTGATTTTTGGAGTGTGGTGTCAAAAAAGCAGAGCATCTCTTTATTATGGACAGACCTCTCCCCATCTTTACAACCATTGAATCTATATGTTTTGACCATGACAGTTTACAATCTAAGGTATCACCAAGTAATTTAGTCTCCTCAACCTGTTCAACAGCCACACCATTCATTACCAGATTCAGCTAGAGGTCTAGAGCTTAGGGACTGATTTGTACCAAATACAATGCTCTTAGTTTACGAGATGTTCAGGACCAGTTTAATACTGGCCACCCACTCCAAAACTGACTGCAACTCCTTGTTAAGAGTTTCAGTGACTTCATTAGTGGTGGTTGCTGACACGTATATGGTTGAATAATCAGCATACATGGACACACAGGCTTGGTTTAATGCCAGTGGCAGGTCATTGGTAAAATAGAAAAGAATAGCAGGCCTACAATGCTTTTCTTTTATTATTTGTTTTTTAATGCATAAATATGAGTTAGACTGTTCGTTGTTGGCATTTCCTGCCTATGTAGATATGTTTCAGCCCTGTTTTCTCCATGTAGACATGTTTCAGCCCAGAGGAACTGGTAAAGATCCATGGGCTGAATGGATCTAGCCTGTCCAGGTATGACGTGGCCTGGCTTAGCCCAGCCCTGGTCCAGCAGATCCTCAGTGGGGCCTGCAACAGCACCTCTCCCCCCACTGGACCATCAGACCAGCTCAGCACCATAGAGAGTGAGTGGACTGCTACAGTCCTAGCTCCATGCTTCTGCCTCTGCATTACTTGCTCTTTGGGATTTTAGGATGGGTATATGTAAACTTCTGATGTTAAAAGGGATTTATAAAATATATGTGATTGATTGACTACTACAGTACACACTTTATTCAACACTCACTCCTCTCCTTTTGATACAGAAAGGCCCATTCGTCACTATTTACTTTTTAATGAAAAGGGAATGATAGTGAGACTCTGCACCGATACATTTACTATGTTCATAAATATAAACGCTCCAAAATGTAAACTATACTGAACAAAAATATAAAATCAACATGTAAAGTGTTGGTCCCATATTCCATGAGCTGAAATAAAAGATCCCAGAAATGTTCCATATACACAAAAAGCTTATTTCTCTCCAATTTTGTGCACATGCTTATTTACATCCCTGTTAGTGAGCATTTCTCTTTTGCCAAGATAATCCATCCACCTGACAAGTATGGCATATTAAGAAGCTGATAAAACAGCATGACTGCAGGAATGTCCACCTGAGCTGTTGCCAGAGAATTACATTTTAATTTCTCTACCTTAAGCATACATGGACAGAAAGGCCCATTCGTTGTTTTAGAGAATTTGGCAGTACGTCCAACCGGCCTCACAACCGCAGACCATGTGTAACCACGCCAAGCCCAGGACCTCCACATCTGCGTTCTTCACCTGTGGGATCGTCTTAGCCACCCAGACAGCTGATGAAACTGAGGAGTATTTCTGTCTGTAATAAACCCCTTTTGTGGGGAAAAACTCATTCTGATTGGCTGGGCCTGGCTCCCCATTGGGTTAGTGGGTGGGCCTATACCATCCCAGACCCACCCATGGCTGCCCCTCTGCCCAGTCATGTGACATCCATAGATTAGTGCCTCATGAATTTATTTAAATTGACTGATTTCCTTATATGAACTTTAACTTGAAATTGTTGCATGTTGCATTCATATTTTTGTTCAGTATAGATGGATGTTATCATTAGGTAACGGGCCTATTTCAAGCATGATCACAGTATGTGGAATATATTATCATCTAACAGACCTTTCATGGCTTGACTGACTGATTTGCTTTAGTCCTGTTATTACTGTATACATTGATCCCGGTAATGTTAATTCTCTCTCTCCACAGAGTATGTGTATGCCACCATCGCCAATCTTCTGATCTGTCTGGCCGCTGTGGTTGGCGTTGTGGTGCTGCTGTGTACTTCCTGTAGTAGTGTCTTCCAGCTCATCATCCAGTTCTGTGTCAGCCTGGCCGTGGGCTCCCTCACTGGGGACGCCCTGTTGCACCTCCTGCCTATGGTGAGCACCACAGTACCATATTCACATTACCGAGCCCAGCTGATTCAAGCTGAGCTGTACTGTGCGGGCCTGGTTACACACCCATCATAGTTACTGGAACTGTGCCTGGAATAGACAATGTGAAAAGAAAACCACTGATTTAGACTTTATACTCACTTTATAGCATAACAGATATATTGTCAGGTATCATTTGGTTATTGTTCAGCAGCATTACCTTTTAGATTGTACCAGCAGCGCATCACACGCAACATCACAATCTAGCCAGCTAGGCCTCTTTCTCCTCAATACTTCCTTGAAGTGTTATGATTAAAGGTCCAAAGCAGCCGTTTTTTATCTCAACATCAACTAATTTCTAGGTAACAATTAAGTACCTTACTGTGATTGTTTTAAATTAAAATGGTACAACAAATATAAAGAAATAGATTCTAAACAAAGCAATTTCTCAAGCAAGAATTTTGCTAGGACTGTCTGCGAGTGGTCTGAGTTGGGAGGGTGAAAACTGAAAACTAGCTGTTATTGCCAGAGGTTTGAAACTCTCTTTCTTATTGGTCTGTTAACTAATTTACTGCATGGTGATGTCACCATGGAAGGCCAAAACTCCATCCCACCAAAACAGGCTGAAATTTCAGGCGGTCTTTTCAAACAGCTCTTACACCAAATAGCCGTTGTCATAAATTTTGCAATTTCACAGTATTATTCCAACCACATATTGTGGGAAATAAAAATGAAACACAGGAAATCCAGTTTTTGACTGCACTGGACCTTTAATGCCTGTGCGACCCAATGATCATCTAGATGTCTGAGGGCCTTTGATTAAACTTAACTCCACAATTTACAATGGAGTTGTGCTGCAACTAGTGTGGGCGGACTGGAGCTACGAAAATACTGATTTCAGCACACAAAGAATAGCTTGCATTTACACATGACATTGTCGCCACTGAACTGCATCGTAAATCGTGGAGTTGAGTTGAGTTGGCTAATTTCCCCCAGGGCAGACAGACTCTTCTAAAGGAAATACAGAACTTCCTGTTCCTGTAGCTCAATCCTTTTAGATCCATGCCAACATCACAGGATGACGTATTAGCAGGCTGTCACACCCTATCCTCAGCTACAGTGTAAAATAATGTGATTAAGGAACTGAAACGACACCCTCTCATTGGACAAACAGAGAAATGGGCCGATGTTGCTTCAGGGAATCTACGGTCATTACAAAGCCAATGATGAGAGTAACATAACACTGTGTCCCAATGGTGCCGAAATTGTTTCTTATCCCCCTCTCCTCTCCTTAACAACTACCTATTGAGAGGACATGATTGGTGAAAGCAATATGGTGGATAGGTACCAGTCTCCACTCTAAACATTCATCTGTCAGAACAGTGGCATGTGAAGGAGGCCATTTCAGAGTAATGGACCCACAGGTTGATTGCATCACCAGTATTTGGTTTTATCCTTCCCTGTGTATTGCCGTCATAAAGGTTACATAACACTGTTATAACACTGTCATTATAATGACATTGGGCTGACTGTGTCTGACTGTGTCTGACCGTGTTTCCTCTTTTGATTCAGTTCCTAGGCCTCCATGTTCACAGTGAAGGAACAGACCACAGCCACTCAGAGGAGGTTCCAGACTACATCTATAAGATACTGGTGCTGATGGCTGGCATCTACTGCTTCTATCTCATGGAGACTATCTTCTCCATCGTCACCATGCACCATGCCCCGCATCACCATGGGGTAAGTAGTGTCTATCCCCTGGGCTGTGTTCAGTAGGGCCCAACATAGCAAAATGTTTTGCATCAAGAAACAAAAATGTGTGACCTTATTGGACAATTTCAGGTAGTACCTCCCAATTTCACTCTGTTTCGAAATGTTATCTTCTTACTGAACCCCACTGTCCTGTCCGCTTACTGCTTCGGTGGATCCATGGTGAAAAAAACTCTCACACGTATATTTGCAATAAACTTTTAATAAAGTGCAACGCTTCGGTCACAGAAATTCGTCAGGTTTTACTGGTTCCAAAATGTGATAATTGTTAGGTAATAACAGTAGATACATGTTCTATGTTGTCTGCAATCAAAAGATATTGATATTATGAGCACATTGTCTCATTGTGTTTCCAGGTGGAGTCTGAGCCCCATCACTGTGACCATGGTAAAGTCCTGGAGATGTACCTGCAGGACAAAAAGAACAAGCAGTCTGTATCGCAGACAGATCTGGTAGGTTCTGTACCAGTTATTCACAGACAGACCTGGTAGGTTCTGTACCAGTTATTCACAGACAGACCTGGTAGATTCTGTACCAGTTATTCACAGACAGACCTGGTAGGTTCTGTACCAGTTATTCACAGACAGACCTGGTAGGTTCTGTACCAGTTATTCACAGACAGACCTGGTAGGTTCTGTACCAGTTATTCACAGAGACCTGGTAGGTTCTGTACCAGTTATTCACAGAGACCTGGTAGGTTCTGTACCAGTTATTCAAAGACAGACCTGGTAGGTCTGTACCAGTTATATGCAGACTGATCTGGTAGGTTCTGTACCAGTTATTTACAGACATACCTGGTAGGTTCTGTACCAGTTATTTGCAGACTGACCTGGTAGGTTCTGTACCAGTTTTTGCAGACTGACCTGATAGGTTCTGTACCAGTTTTCGCAGACTGACCTGGTAGGTTCTGTACCAGTTTTCGCAGACTGACCTGGTAGGTTCTGTACCAGTTATTCACAGACAGACCTGGTAGGTTGTGTGACAGTTATTCACAGACAGACTTGGTAGGTTGTAAACCCTCTAACCTCTCTCTTGGAGAACTGAGTCAGACATAGGTCCATGACTGAAAAGCCAGTTTCATAGTAAGCCTATATTTTTACCTGGCACAGCTTGTAGTCTTACGTCTCTACTACCCGTGTTTCTGAACACCTTGTCCCTCACTAACCTTTTCACTGCTGTAATTCAGATGTTATTATTCTGTAATGTTCTGATCCTGCTAGGTTGATAGTAATGTCACAGAGAAAGCCTTTCCAGAACGAAACCAACACTCAAGAGGTAAGAAAGTCTTCAGGGTCTACGTACAACCTTTTCATAAGACATTACATCTAATCAAAGTTTATTGGTCACTTGCACAGGAAAGCCTTTTTCTTTTTATATTAATGTTTGGAAATATATACGCAATAGGAATATACAATATAGACTAAGAAATGTGTTAAAGTAAGTAGTGACATGACTGAGCAGCGAAGATAATAATAATAATACAAATATAGGTCAGGGTTTGCCATTCAGGAAGTAGCTACAATGTCAAGCTGTCAAACTGTAAACTTACTGTGCGAGTCAAGTCTCAAGTCTAGTCAATGTTTACACACATTCAGTGTGACGAAGAGTAGCGTGCACAAGAGAGCTGTGTTCTTTTCTAATGAACAGTTACCTGAGGAACAGTAAAAAAGGGATATTAGCTAAGGGGATAAAACATTTAAGCTGCAGGTACAACCCAAATGTCCCCATCATCATTGTAAATTATATTATAATTTACCTTAGATACTGCTGCCCTACAGTACATAGTAATTGAACACTGGTCACTTTAATAATGTTTACCACTGTACTGTTTTATCCACTCCATATGTATATACTGTATTCTAGTCAAAACTCAACTACTGCTGTACACATATTTTCTATTCATATACTGTCCATACACACCATTATATATATATATATATATACACAGTTGAAGTTGGAACTTTACATATACCTTAGCCAAATATATTTAAACTCAGTTTTTTACAATTCCTGACATTTAATCCTAGTAAAAATTCCCTGTCTTAGGTCAGTTAGGATCACCACTTTATTTTAAGAATGTGAAATGTCAGAATAATAGTAGAGAGAATAATTTATTTCAGCTTTTATTTATTTTATTTATTTCACATTCCCAGTGGGTCAGAAGTTTACATACACTCAATTAGTATTTGGTGGCATTGCCTTTAAATTGTTAACTTTGGTCAAATGTTTCTTGTAGCCTTCCACAAGCTTCCCACAATAAGTTGGGTGAATTTTGGCCTATTCCTCCTGACAGAGCTGGTGTAACTGAGTCAGGTTTGTAGGCCTCCTTGCTCACACATGCTTTTTCAGTTCTGCCCACACATTTTCAATAGGACTGAGGTCAGGGCTTTGTGATGGCCACTCCAATACCTTGACTTTGTTGTCCTTAAGCCATTTTGCCACAACTTTGGAAGTATGCTTGGGGTCATTGTCCATTTGGAAGACACATTTGCGACCAAGCTTTAACTTCCTGAGTGATGTCTTGAGATATCCACATATTTTCCTGCCTCATGATGCCATCTATTTTGTGAAGTGCACCAGTCCCTCCTGCAGCAAAGCCCCCCCACAACATGATGCTCCCACCCCCACAACATGATGCTCCCACCCCCGTGCTTCACGGTGTTCTTCGGCTTGCAAGCCTCCCCCTTTTTCCTCCAAGCATAACCATGGTCATTATGGCCAAACAGTTCTATTTTTGTTTCATCAGACCACAGGACATTTCTCCAAAAAGTACGATCTTTGTCCCTATGTGCAGTTACCAACCGTAGTCTGGCTTTTTATGGCGGTTTTGGAGCAGTGGCTTCTTCCTTGCTGAGCGGCCTTTCAGGTTATGTCGATATAGGACTCGTTTTACTGTGGATATAGATACTTTTGTACCGGTTTCCTCCAGCATCTTCACAAGGTCCTTTGCTGTTGTTCTGGGATTGATTTGCACTTTTTGCACCAAAGTACGCTCATCTCTAGGAGACAGAACGTCTCTCCTTCCTGAGCGGTATGACGACTGTGTGGTCCCATGGTGTTTATACTTATCTACAATTGTTTGTACAGATGAACGTGGTACCTTCAGGTGTTTGGAAATTTCTCCCAAGGATGAACCAGACTTGTGGAGGTCTACAATTTGTTTTCTGAGATCTTGGCTGATTTCTTTTGATTTTACCATGATGCCAAGCGAAGAGGCACTGAGTTTGAAGGTAGGCCTTGAAATACATCCACAGGTACACCTCCAATTGTGTCACGTTCGTCGTATGAATCGGACCAAGGCGCAGCATTGTATGCGTACATTCTATATTTATTAAAAGAATGAACACTGAACAAACTAACAAAACAACAATACGAACCGTGAAGCTAATATGAATAGTGCAGACAGGCAACTAAACATAGAACAAGAACCCACGAACACAAAAGGGGAAATGGCTACCTAAATATGATCCCCAATCAGAGACAACGATAAACAGCTGCCTCTGATTGGGAACCATATCAGGCCACCATAGACATACAAATTACCTAGACCTACAAAACACCTAGACATACAAAACCCCTAGACAATACAAAAACTAGCATACCCACCCTCGTCACACCCTGACCTAACCAAAATATAAAGAAAACAGAGATATCTAAGGTCAGACCGTGACAAATTGACTCAAATTATGTCAATTAGCCTATCAGAAGCTTCTAAAGCCATGACAGAATTTTCTGGAATTTTCCAAGCTGTTTAAAGGCACAGTCAACTTAATGTAGGTAAACTTCTGACCCACTGGAATTGTGATACAGGGGATTGTAAGTGAAATAATCTGTCTGTAAACAATTGTTGGAAAAATTACTTGTGTCATGCACAAAGTAGATGTCCTAACCGACTTGCCAAAACTATAATTTGTTAACAAGATATTTGTGGAGTGGTTGAAAAACAGGTTTTAATGACTCCAACCTAAGTGTATGTAAACTTCCGACTTCAACTGTATATACACACTATATATACAAAAGTATGTGGACACCCCTTCAAATTAGTGGATTCGTCTATTTCAGCCACACCAGTTGTTGACAGGCGTATAAAATCGAGCACATAGACATGCAATCTCCATAGACAAACATTAGCAGTAGAATGGCCTTACTGAAGAGCTCAGCGACTTGCAACCTGGCACAGTCAAAGGATGCTACCTTTCCAACAAGTCAGTTTATCAGATTTCTGCCCTGCTAGAGCTGCCACTGTCAACTGTAAGTGCTGTTATTGTGATGTGAAAACATCTAGGAGCAACAACGGCTCAGCCGCAAAGTGGTAGGCCACACAAGCTCACAGAACGGACCGCCGTGTGCTGAAGCGTGTAGCACGTAAAAATCGTCTGTCCTCGGTTCCAACACTCACTACCGAGTTCCAAACAGCCTTTGGAAGCAACGTCAGCACAAGAACTGTTCGTCGGGATCTTCATGAAATGGGTTTCCATGACCGAGCAGCCCAATACAAGCCTAAGATCATCATGCCAAGTGTCGGCTGGAGCGGTGTAAAGCTCGCCACCATTGAACTCTGGAGCAGTGGAAACGCATTCTCTGGAGTGATGAATCACGCTTCAGTATCTGGTAGTCCGATGGACGAATCAGGGTTTGGTGGATGCCAGGAGAACGCTACCTGCCCCAATGCAATATGCCAACTGTAAAGTTTGGTGGAGGAGGAATAATGGTCTGGGGCTGTTTTTCATGGTTTGGACTAGGCCTCTTAGTTCCAATGAAGGGAAATCTGTGTGGAAGAACTTGACTGGCCTGCACAGAGCCCTGACCTCAACCCCATCGAACACATTTGAGATTAATTGGAATGCTGACTGCGAGCCAGGCTTAATCGCCCAACATCAGTGCCCGTCTTCACTAATGCTCTTGTTGCTGAATGGAAGCAAGTCCCCACAGCTATGTTCTAATATCTAGTGGAAAGCCTTCCCAGAAGAATGGAGGCTGTTATAGCAGCAAAGGGGGGACCAACTCTATATTAATGCCCATGAAATTAGATATTCGACGAACAGGTATCCACATACAGTACTTTTGGTCATGTAGTGTATATACAGTGGGGAGAACAAGTATTTGATACACTGCCGATTTTGCAGGTTTTCCTACTTACAAAGCATGTAGAGGTCTGTAATTCCTATCATGGGTACACTTCAACTATGAGAGACGGAATCTAAAACAAAAATCCAGAAAATCACATTGTATGATTTTTAAGTAATTAATTTGCATTTTATTGCATGACATAGATTCCGTCTCTCACAGTTGAAGTGTACCTATGATAAAAATTACAGACCTCTACATGCTTTGTAAGTAGGAAAACCTGCAAAATCGGCAGTGTATCAAATACTTGTTCTCCCCACTGTATATATACAGTATATTCTGTATTTACAAATATATATACAATTATTAACAATAGCTGCATTTGAATTTACTTATTTAGACAACTGAGCCTCTCTCTGAGTTTCCCTTCTGTCTCTCCCCTCCACTAGAACAGCGTCTGCTACCCTACATGGTTACCATAGGGGACGGCATACATAACTTTGCCGATGGCCTGGCTATCGGAGCGGCCTTTTCTGTTTCCTGGAATTCAGGTCTTGCCACGTCTCTGGCTGTGTTCTGTCATGAGCTGCCTCACGAACTGGGTGAGTGGAGCACCGACTGTTTCCTCTAGTTGTGTCACGCCCTGGCCTTAGTTATCTTTGTTTTCTTTAATATTTTGGTTAGGTCAGGGTGTGACAGGGGGGATGTGTGTGTGTATTTGTCTCGTATTGGGTGGTTGTATGGTATAGGGGGGTTTAGTAGAGTGTATGGGTTTGTGTTTAGTATAGTTGTCTAGGCAAGTCTATGGTTGCCTGAATGGTTCTCAATCAGAGACAGCTGTCATTCATTGTCTCTGATTGGGAGCCATATTTAAGGCAGCCATAGACAGTAGGCTTTTGTGGGTAATTGTCTATGTCTATGTGTAGTGTTTAGTGTCAGCACTATTTTGTTTAATATAGCTTCACGGTCGTCTGTTTGTTGTTTTTGTTCGTTTTGTTTCGTCTTCATTGAAATTAAAGAAGATGTCTTTCTTTCACGCTGCACCTTGGTCCGCTTCTTATGACGATCGTGACAAGTTGGCCATGTTGAAAAAGGCTCTTGAGAATATGGTCCAGCCATATATATATACACTGCTCCAAAAAATAAAGGGAACACTAAAATAACACATCCTAGATCTGAATGAATGAAATATTCTTATTAAATACTTTTTTCTTTACATAGTTGAATGTGCTGACAACAAAATCACACAAAAATGATCAATGGAAATCAAATTTATCAACCCATGGAGGTCTGGATTTGGAGTCACACTCAAAATTAAAGTGGAAAACCACACTACAGGCTGATCCAACTTTGATGTAATGTCCTTAAAACAAGTCAAAATGAGGCTCAGTAATGTGTGTGGCCTCCACGTGCCTGTATGACCTCCCTACAACGCCTGGGCATGCTCCTGATGAGGTGGCGGATGGTCTCCTGAGGGATCTCCTCCCAGACCTGGACTAAAGCATCCGCCAACTCCTGGACAGTCTGTGGTGCAACGTGGCGTTGGTGGATGGAGCGAGACATGATGTCCCAGATGTGCTCAATTGGATTCAGGTCTGGGGAACGGGTGGGCCAGTCCATAGCATCAATGCCTTCCTCTTGCAGGAACTGCTGACACACTCCAGCCACATGAGGTCTAGCATTGTTCTAGCATCTAGCAGACGACACTATTCTGTATACTTCTGGCCCTTCTTTTGACACTGCGTTAACAAACCTCCAGGCGAGCTTCAATGCCATACAACTCTCCTTCCGTGGCCTCCAATTGCTCTTAAATACAAGTAAAACTAAATGCATGCTCTTCAACCGATCGCTGCCTGCACCTGCCCGCCTGTCCAACATCACTACTCTGGACGGCTCTGACTTGGAATATGTGGACAACTACAAATACCTAGGTGTCTGGTTAGACTGTAAACTCTCCTTCTAGACTCACATCAAACATCTCCAATCCAAAGTTAAATCTAGAATTGGCTTCCTATTCCGCAACAAAGCATCCTTCACTTATGCTGCCAAACATACCCTTGTAAAACTGACCATCCTACCAATCCTCGACTTCGGTGATGTCATTTACAAAATAGCCTCCAAAACCCTACTCAATAAATTGGATGCAGTCTATCACAGTGCCATCCGTTTTGTCACCAATACCCCATATACTACCCACCACTGCGACCTGTACACTCTCGTTGGCTGGCCCTCGCTTCATACTCGTCGCCAAACCCACTGGCTCCAGGTCATCTACAAGACCCTGCTAGGTAAAGTCCCCCCTTATCTCAGCTCGCTGGTCACCATAGCAGCACCTACCTGTAGCACACGCTCCAGCAGGTATATCTCTCTGGTCACCCCCAAAACCAATTCTTCCTTTGGCCGCCTCTCCTTCCAGTTCTCTGCTGCCAATGACTGGAACGAACTACAAAAATCTCTGAAACTGGAAACACTTATCTCCCTCACTAGCTTTAAGCACCAGCTGTCAGAGCAGCTCATAGATTACTGCACCTGTACATAGCCCATCTATAATTTAGCCCAAACAACTACCTCTTTACCTACTGTATTTATTTATTTATTTTGCTCCTTTGCACCCCATTATTTCTATCTCTACTTTACACTTTCTTCCACTGCAAACCAACCATTCCAGTGTTTTTTTTTTAACTTGCTATATTGTATTTACTTCGCCACCATGGCCTTTTTATATTTTTATTTATTTATATATATATATATTTTGTTTGCCTTCACCCCCCTTATCTCACCTCACTTGCTCACATTGTATATAGACTTATTTTCACTGTATTATTGACTGTATGTTTGTTTTACTCCACGTGTAACTATGTGTTGTTGTATGTGTCGAACTGCTTTGCTTTATCTTGGCCAGGTCGCAATTGTAAATGAGAACGTGTTCTCAATTTGCCTACCTGGTTAAATAAAGGTGAAATAAAATAAATAAATAAAAATTGTCTTGCATTAGGAGGAACCCAGGGCCAACCGCACCAGCATATCGTCTCACAAGGGGTCTGAGGATCTCATCTCGGTACCTAATGGCAGTCAGGCTACCTCTGGCGAGCACATGGAGGGCTGTGCGGCCCCCCAAAGAAATGCCACCCCACACCATGACTGACCCACCGCCAAACCGGTCATGCTGGAGGATGTTGCAGGCAGCAGAACGTTCTCCACGGCGTCTCCAGACTCTGTCACGTCTGTCACATGTGCTCAGTGTGAACCTGCTTTCATCTGTGAAGAGCACAGGGCGCCAGTGGCGAATTTGCCAATCTTGGTGTTCTCTGGCAAATGCCAAACGTCCTGCACGGTGTTGGGCTGTAAGCACAACCCCCATCTGTGGACGCCGGGCCCTCATACCACCCTCATGGAGTCTGTTTCTGACCGTTTAAGCAGACACATGCACATTTGTGGCCTGCTGGAGGTCATTTTGCAGGGATCTGGCAGTGCTCCTCCTTGCACAAAGGCGGAGGTAGCGGTCCTGCTGCTGGGTTGTTGCCCTCCTACGGCCTCCTCCACGTCTCCTGATGTACTGGCCTGTCACCTGGTAGCGCCTCCATGCTGTGGACACTACGCTGACAGACAGAGCAAACCTTCTTGCCACAGCTCGCATTGATGTGCCATCCTGGATGAGCTGCACTACCTGAGCTACTTGTGTGGGTTGTAGACTCCGTCTCATGCTACCACTAGAGTGAAAGCACCGCCAGCATTCAAAAGTGACCAAAACATCAGCCAGGAAGCATAGGAACTGAGAAGTGGTCTGTGGTCACCACCTGCAGAACCACTACTTTATTGGGGGTGTCTTGCTAATTGCCTATAATTTCCACCTTTTGTCTATTCCATTTGCACAACAGCATGTGAAATGTATTGTCAATCAGTGTTGCTTCCTAAGTGAACAGTTTGATTTCACAGAAGTGTGATTGACTTGGAGTTACATTGTGTTGTTTAAGTGTTCCCTTTATTTTTTTGAGCAGTGTATATATATATATATAGTTAGATTTGTTTGATTTCAGAACATTATCTTTCATTTCAAACAATAAAGTATTAGAATAGATTAATAGCAATAGATGAAAGGTAGATGATTAGCAGATACACAGTTTAGCCATTTGGCTCTGTTTCCAGATTTCTAATTCACACAATCCTTCCAATGACATCAACCTAAGACCCACATTTGATCACCAGTGTCATCCCTTTATACCTCTCCTCTCTCCCTTCTCTCCATCTCCCAGGTGACTTCGCTATCCTGCTGCACAGCGGGGTGTCAGTGAAGAAGGCCTTGATGCTGAACGTGGCCAGTGCCCTCACATCCTTCATCGGACTCTACATAGCCCTCACCATCTCTACTGACATGGCCACCAAGCAGTGGATCGCTGCCATCACCTCTGGTCTCTTCCTGTACGTGGGTCTGGCTGATATGGTTAGTATGCTAGTTTTACCACATTCTCAAACAGGATAGGAGGAATAGCTTCTTGGGGGTTCTTTTCAATTGAGAATCTGTCGCACGAATAGTTCAATTGCTTTGACTTGGGCCTTGAGCATCTCCTGGCCATGTGACCTGACCAGGAAGAACTCTGACCCCTAGTTATGACACAGTTGCTCCTATTCCTTTCAGAAATGCTTAATTTCCTCTATAAATATTATATATTTTGAACAATGAGTTAAATGCATTTGATTGTCTTAATCCTCATCCCCCAGCTCCCCACCATGATCCATGTGGACAACCGTAGGCCCTGGCTCATGTTCCTGCTGCAGAACGTAGGACTGCTGTCTGGCTGGGGCATCCTGCTGCTCCTCTCTCTATATGAGGATACAATTGGCTTCTAGAGCCTCCCAGTCATAACACTGTACAGTACAATACAATTACAAATGACACTATGTAGGCTATGCTATATTTCACCTGTTTTGAGATTTTTACTGTATCTGTAACACGCTTGGTATTTCTATGTGATACAACATTTCCTTACTACTTTTCTAGATGTTATATACAGTATGAGCATACAGGCTAGTTCTGGTGTATCTTATGCGTCTAACACATAGAAGTATAATCTGTTGGTGTTCTGTGTGGACACATCCTGCCGTTGGTGCTAATGTTACTATTTGAAGGGATATCATCTGAATGTGATTAGTTCAAACTGTAATTTATACAACCTATATTTATAATGGGACTCACAGGTCCTCAGGCTACTTCCTCTCTAATTGTCACACCTATTGTATTAACCTCATGTACAGTGCCTTCATAAAGTATTCACACCCCTTGACTTTTTCCACATTTTGTTGAGTTAACGCCTGAATTGAAAATTGATAAAAATTTGATCTTATGTCACTGGCTTATAAAAAATACCCTATCATGTCAAAGGGGAATTATGTTTTTAGAAATGATACAAATGAATTTACAAATTCATTAAATATTAAAAGCTGAAATGTATTGAGTCAATAAGTATTCAACCCCTTTGTTATGGCAAGCCTAAATAAGTTCATGAGTAAAAATGTTCTTAACAAGTCGCATAATAAGTTGCATGGACTCTGTGTGCAATAATAGTGTTTAACATAATTTTTTAATTACTACCTCATCTCTGTACCCCACACATACAATTAATTATCTGTAAAGGTCCCTCAGTGGAGCAATGAATTTCAACCACAAAGAACAGGGAGGTTTACCAATGCCTCGCAAAGAAGGGCACCTATTGATAGATGGTACTGTACTTGGCAGTGTGTACTGTATTGTAAAGTAGGTAGATGCTGTTTGAATTTGTGATCTTATGAAGTGTGAAGTGTACACAGTGTGTATGAATGTGAGAATGTGACAGGGTTGTGGTGAGTTGAAGATAACCATTCAATTTTAAGTTTATAGTCAATTGAGGCTTTTTTTAAAGACTTGATTGAGGAAAAATAATTAAGTAGTATATAAGTGTGTATGTGTTCAAATGGTCCACTGGAGGGAGCTCTGAGCCTCATAATATTATGTATTTCCTGTTGCCTTGAAATTCACCCCAGACACATGGCCAC
>NC_092114.1:23764929-23829929 GCF_045679555.1 Salvelinus alpinus
AATAATCTGAGGTCGGCGCTCAGAGCCCAATCAAGACAGAAATATATCCGCCATAGTGTGCAGTCAACAGAAGTCAGAAATAACATTATAAACATTCACTTACCTTTGATGATCTTCATCAGAATGCATTCCCAGGAATCCCAGTTCCACAATAAATGTTTGTTTTGTTCGATAATGTCCATAATTTATGTCCAAATTCCTTTCCAAACTCACGACGCGCGGGCAAGTCCAGCGGAAAGTACGGACAAAAAGTTAAAAAAGTTATATTACAGTCCATAAAAACATGACAAACAAAGTATTGAATCAATCTTTAGGATGTTTTTAACATAATTCTTCAATAATGTTCCAGCCGGAGAATTCCTTTGTCTTCAGAAGTGCGATGGAACAGAGCTTGCTCTCACATGAACGCGCATGGTCAGCGCATGTTCAGGTCATGGTAGACCTTACTCAATCCCCTCTCATTCGGCCCCACTTCACAGTGGAAGCATCAGACAAGGTTCTAAAGACTGTTGACATCTAGTGGAAGCCTTAGGAAGTGCAACATTACCAATATCCCACTGTATCTTCAATAGGAGCTGAGTTGAAAATCGACCAACCTCAGATTTCCCACTTCCTGGTTGGATTTTTTCTCTGATTTTTGCCTGCCATATGAGTTCTGTTACTCACAGACATCATTCAAACAGTTTTAGAAACTTCAGAGTGTTTTCTATCCAAATCCACTAATAATATGCATATTCTAGCTTTTATGGCTGAGTACCAGGCCGTTTACTCTGGGCACGCGTATCATCCGGACGTGAAAATACTGCCCCCTACCCCAAAGAAGTTAAGTTCCTCAGCGTGCATATCACTGATAACGTGAAATGGTACATCCACACAGACAGTGTGGTGAAGAAGGTGCAACAGCACCTCTTCAACCTCAGTAGACTGAAGAAATTCGGCTTGGCCCCTAAGACACTCACAAACTTCTACAGATGCACCGTTGAGAGCATCCTGTCGGTCCGTATCACCGCCTGGTATGGCAACTGCAACGTCCGCAACTGCAGTGCTCTCCAGAGGTTGGTGCGGTCAGCCCAATACATCACAGAGGGCACACTGCCTTCCCTCCAGGACATCTACAGCACATCTACAGCACACAGGAAGGCCAAGAAGATCATTAAGGACCTCAGCCACCCGAGCCACGGCCTGTTCACCCTGCTACCATCTTGGGACAGAGAGACTGAAAAACAGCTTCTGTCTTGGCCATCAGACTGTTAAACAGTCAGTCACCAGACTCACCACTAACCGGCGTCCACCCAGTACCCTGCCCTGAACTTTAGTCACTGTTGCTAGCCGGCTACCTCCCCGATACTCAACCCTGCACCTTAGAGACTGTTGCTGTATAGTCATGGTCACTAATAATGTTTACATGCTGTTTTACCCACTTCATATGTATATACTGTATTCTAGTCAAGGCCTATCCTATATAAGTACTGCTGTACATACCTTGTCCATTCATATACTGCCCGAATTGTCTAGACACACCATCATATACAGTGGGGAGAACAAGTATTTGATACACTGCCGATTTTGCAGGTTTTCCTACTTACAAAGCATGTAGAGGTCTGTAATTTTTTATCATAGGTACACTTCAACTGTGAGAGACGGAATCTAAAACAAAAATCCAGAAAATCACATTGTATGATTTTTAAGTAATTCATTTGCATTTTATTGCATGACATAAGTATTTGATCACCTACCAACCAGTAAGAATTCCGGCTCTCACAGACCTGTTAGTTTTTCTTTAAGAAGCCCTCCTGTTCTCCACTCATTACCTGTATTAACTGCACCTGTTTGAACTCGTTACCTGTATAAAAGACACCTGTCCACACACTCAATCAAACAGACTCCAACCTCTCCACAATGGCCAAGACCAGAGAGCTGTGTAAGGACATCAGGGATAAAATTGTAGACCTGCACAAGGCTGGGATGGGCTACAGGACAATAGGCAAGCAGCTTGGTGAGAAGGCAACAACTGTTGGCGCAATTATTAGAAAATAGAAGAAAATAGAAGAAGTTCAAGATGATGGTCAATCACCCTCGGTCTGGGGCTCCATGCAAGATCTCACCTCGTGGGGCATCAATGATCATGAGGAAGGTGAGGGATCAGCCCAGAACTACACGGCAGGACCTGGTCAATGACCTGAAGAGAGCTGGGACCACAGTCTCAAAGAAAACCATTAGTAACACACTACGCCGTCATGGATTAAAATCCTGCAGCGCACACAAGGTCCCCCTGCTCAAGCAGGCGCATGTCCAGGCCCGTCTGAAGTTTGCCAATGACCATCTGGATGATCCAGAGGAGGAATGGGAGAAGGTCATGTGGTCTGATGATTCAAAAATAGAGCTTTTTGGTCTAAACTCCACTCGCCGTGTTTGGAGGAAGAAGAAGGATGAGTACAACCCCAAGAACACCATCCCAACCGTGAAGCATGGAGGTGGAAACATCATTCTTTGGGGATGCTTTTCTGCAAAGGGGACAGGACGACTGCACCGTATTGAGGGGAGGATGGATGGGGCCATGTATTGCGAGATCTTAGCCAACAACCTCCTTCCCTCAGTAAGAGCATTGATGATGGGTCGTGGCTGGGTCTTCCAGCATGACAACGACCCGAAACACACAGCCAGGGCAACTAAGGAGTGGCTCCGTAAGAAGTATCTCAAGGTCCTGGAGTGGCCTAGCCAGTCTCCAGACCTGAACCCAATAGAAAATCTTTGGAGGGAGCTGAAAGTCCGTATTGCCCAGCGACAGCCCCGAAACCTGAAGGATCTGGAGAAGGTCTGTATGGAGGAGTGGGCCAAAATCCCTGCTGCAGTGTGTGCAAACCTGGTCAAGAACTACAGGAAACGTATGATCTCTGTAATTGCAAACAAAGGATTCTGTACCAAATATTAAGTTCTGCTTTTCTGATGTATCAAATACTTATGTCATGCAATAAAATGCGAATTAATTACTTAAAAATCATACAATGTGATTTTCGGGATTTTTGTTTTAGATTCCGTCTCTCACAGTTGAAGTGTACCTATGATAAAAATTACAGACCTCTACATGCTTTGTAAGTAGGAAAATCGGCAAAATCGGCAGTGTATCAAATACTTGTTCTCCCCACTGTACATATATATTTACACTGAGTTTAAATATTTACACTGAGCAGGCAGGCGGTGGCTGGCCATTAGGAGTCAGTCTGAGTCATTTTAGCTGTTAAACGACTAGTCACACACTCAAATTAATCTCCTGGGTCAGAAAACTTCCTCCACAGCAGCTCCCCCATAATTTCACTAATCCAGCTAGGATTATCGGTACTGCCTGGGGGACGGGGGAGAGAAACTATCCTGCTCTGTGTGTCTGCGTCCATGTTGTGTATGTCTATGTGCGTGCTTGTGCCTGTGTGTGTGCGTGTGTGTGCATGTGCCCAGCTCTGAGGCCTAGTGACAGCTATGGGAAAGCAGGACAGGACGGCCCCGGGGCAAGAGTCTGGATGAGGGGGATTTACTCTCTCACAGTCTCACATTCTGAGATTACAATGTGTCAATCTGTGATTGGCAGTTAGGGTTGGGAGACTTGTCTCAGGGCCTTGCTCGCCCCCTGTCCTGTCACTCTGAATTGGCCAATTAGCTTACCTCTGTCTGATGCTAAATGACCGAAAAGTTTGGTTCTTTGATGATCAAGTTAAAGTGTAAACAGAGTCTAGTAATGACAGTATTCCAGTTGTGGGGGATGTGTAAAGTAGACTTCTCTTAGATGTGATGCTTCATGCTTGCCTAGCTAAGCAAAACCCACACTCTCCATCCAATTTATTTCTCACTTGAACGAACTTCAAAACCCATGTACCTGCTCCCTGTTCCACAACATTGTCTTATATTATAAACCACGCTGCTGGGAAGTATAAGCATATCTAAATCATCAATCTAATCCCCATACAGCCAAAACACACTGGCTCCCCATTCCTCAATGTAGCCTGTCTCCTTAGCACAAGATTTATGCCTAGTAGCGTTACGATGATAAGTTTTATAGCTGGAGCAGGTATTGTGGTCCTCATCAGTTGAGTGGATGATGAATATGTGGCGGTGAGAGATAGTGCTGTGATTCTGGGTAGAGACAGTGTGTGTGTTCATGTGTGTGTGTGCGCGCACATGTGTATGCTTGTCCGTTTGCGTGTGCGTGTGTAGTGTGATGCTGGGTAGAGACTGTGTGTGTGTGTTGCTGAGGCTGATGATGCTAACACA
This sequence comes from Salvelinus alpinus, assembly GCF_045679555.1. Taxonomy (NCBI): domain Eukaryota; kingdom Metazoa; phylum Chordata; class Actinopteri; order Salmoniformes; family Salmonidae; genus Salvelinus; species Salvelinus alpinus. The sequence goes on from NC_092114.1 coordinate 23,769,193, forward strand.
AGAAGATGAATGCCTTGCCTGGTGAACAGTGGGCCTGAACAGCGCCAAAGCCGTTTACTCCTTAAGGCTGTGTCGCCCTCGCTCTGATCTCTAACACTGGCAGCCACGCAACAGTATTCTCCATTGACTCTGTCAAGAGTCAAGGACCTTTTAGGTTTGGTAGTAAATGATGATCTGAGAAGTTGATTTGATGGGCTTGCGTCAGTAGTTTACAGTTTTTATAATGCAGTGATTCACATAGCCTCAATGTGATACGGATGGTGGTAGTCTACCATATGTAAAGTATAGTCCCCTCTGGATCATTCTGTCAATAGCCTCCATAGAGTGTACAGAGTGGATGGGAAGAGCTGTTGCACACTCGAGGTTAAATTAGCCATTGTTGAACATGGTCTTCAAAGTGAAGGCATTTAATTAAATATATCCTTTTGTCTACCATCTGATTCCAAAGTTTTTATCTCAGTATAAGACGTTATAGTGATACAGTGTAGGGCAGCTCTGGCTCTGGCACGTTGCCATGGTGACAGTGGGCGGGCGGGATTCCGCTGCTGTGTTCCTTCGTTTGGTTTCCCCTGGGGCCAGCCGTGGGACCCTGGACATCTGCCCCCTCCCTCATTCCTCCCCTGGTCAGCGTGGTGTTCCTAATCCCTGAGCTGAGACTAAACCACACACACGCACACATGCACACAAACATACTCACTGCCGCCACCCCCCAATGCTGCCCCTACCCCCCAACACTGTCCTGGCTGCACACTGACCTGCTTTCCCTCAATCCCTCCCTCCCTCCCTCCTTCTTTCCCTCCATCCCTCTCTCACCATTTCTCCAGTCTCACACACAGACACACACAAACACACACACACACACGCGCACGTGCGCACACACACACACTGACTCAATCACATACCAACCAAAGCCCATCTTCCATTTGAAATACATGGATGCTTAAGACTGGACAGATTAAAAGTGTGTTTTGGTGTCCTCAGATTTCAAAGTGGGTATGGTTAAGGAAAACGTCACATTGGTGGCATTAGTGGCAGATCCTTTATCCAACTGGGAGAGTTTTCAGATGATACTGCCACTCTGGATGCATCTGCACTGGACAACCCTCCATGTATTCACTTCTTACTCCGTTATATTTCCTCTGCTGATGTTTCCATTACGAAAATAACGTGTGACGGCTAATCCATTTAGCCGTTTAAAAAGTGTTTTTCCTCTTTCTATTTTTCAAGAGCATGGCCAAGTAGAAAAGCAGTGTCCTTGTCTCCAAGCGCTAGTTGGGTTGATTGAAGCTGGGACTCCCGCTGTGCTTTCACATGAAGTTGCTACCTCCGGAAATAAATAAAAAACACTGGTAATCTCTGAAGACCGCTCTCAACACACTTCCTAAAGATGGGTACTCGGGAGAACTTTTCTCAGATCAGATCCTCCTGTAGCCCTATCCCTCCGCCCCCCAACGCTGTTCTCCACTTCTCTTTGTTATTTGGGAGCCGGCTCAGCTGTTCAGCTGTTAGCTGCGAAGGCCTCTGTGAGTGTCTTTGAAGGAGTGAGAGGGCCGATAAGCCTAGAAAAGCTGTAAAGAGTGATTAAGATAATTAACAGCAGCTCTGTCTCACATGTCAGAACAGAAGGGAGAGGTGGTCGTGAGTTAGGATGGAGGGATGGAGGGGGGGCATGGACTGTCCTCACCAGCTGGGAGGAACATCAACCTCTCTCTCCCTTCGTCTTCCTCCATCAAACACCTTTTCACTCCTCTGTAATCATTCTCTCTCTCCCTCTAATATGTCTGTCTCTACCCTCTCTCCTCTCTCTCTCTCTCTCTCTCTCTCTCTATCTTTCTCCCTCCCTCCCTCTCTCTCCCTCTCTCTCTCTCTCTCTCTCTCTCGTTCTCTCTCTCGTTCTCTCTCTTTCTCCCTCACCCTCTCACCTCACCCTCTCTCTCTCTCTCTCGCTCTCGCTCTCCCTCTCTCTCTTTCTCTCTGTACCTCTCTCTCTCTTCCTAACACAGATAATGTTACTGATATGACCACTGTGAGACGTTCACCCCCCAGCCACAGCTAAGTGACCTATGGTTTAGAGGGCCATGCCCAGTTCCCTCTCTGCATGTCACTCACCCACCAACAGTGTTCTGATACCTAACCACCTCAGCTGTCCCTCACCTCCCCTTAATGGTCACATGTGGCCAGCCTTATCAGGCAGATGGGAGGTGATGGACATGGGCTGATGAGATGAGGGTTTGTGAGGGGAGGGATGGAGGGTTGGAAAGGTGGAGCAGTATATGAGTGAAGGGGACCTATATACTAGGCGATGTCAGAGGAAGGCCCAAAAAATGGTCAAAGACTCCAGTCACCCAAGTCATAGACTGTTCTCTCTCTCCTACCGAAAAGGAAGCGGAACCAGAACGTTAAGTCTAGGACCAAAAGGCTCCTTAACAGCTTCTACCCCCAAGGGTTAAGACTGCTGAACAATTAATCAAATGGCCACCCTAACTATTTACATTGACCCCCCCCCTTAGTTTTTACACTGCTGCTGCTCGCTGTTTATTATCTATGCATAGTCACTTTACAAATTACCTCGACTAACCTGTAGCCCCGCACGTTGACTCGGTACCGGTACCCCCTGTATATAGCCATATAGCCTCATTATTGTTATGTTATTTTCTTGTGTTACTTTTTGAATTTATAGATTTTTTGTTGTTGTTTATTTAGTAAATATCTTCTTAGCTCTATTTCTTGAACTACATTGTTGGTTAAGGGCTTGTAAGTACACAGTTCATGGTAAGGTCTACACCTGTTGTATTCGGCACATGTGACAAATAACATTTGATTTGATGTGTGTTGGTAGATCATCGCCCTGCCAAGCTGTTTGTCCCCTGGCCTTGTATGCTAAACAGGAACCTCCCATGAGGTCCATTGTTATGTGAAGGATCACCACAATTGCATTGGATATCATCCACTAATTACACACTACTATTCAAAAGTCTAACCAGAATAGAAAGAGTAGTGGGAGGCCCCGGTGCACAACTGAGCAAGAGAACAAGTACATTAGAGTGTCTAGTTTGAGAAACAGATACCTCACAAGTCCACAACTGGCAGCTTCATTAAATAGTACCTGCAAAACACCAGTCTCAACGTCAACAGTGAATAGGCAACTCCGGGATTCTGGCCTTCTAGGCAGAGTTGCAAAGAAAAGCCATATCTCAGACTGGCCAATAAAAATAAAAGATTAAGATGGGCAAAAGAACACAGACACTGGACAGAGGAAGATTGGAATAAAGTGTTATGGACAGACTAAGTTTGAGGTGTTCGGATCACAAAGAAGAACATTTATGAGACGCAGAAAAAATGAAAAGATGCTGAAGGAGTGATTGACGCCATCTGTCAAGCATGGTGGAGGCAATGTGATGGTCTGGGGGTGCTTTAGTGGTGGTAAAGTGGGAGATTTGTACAGGGTAAAATGGATCTTGAAGAAGGAAGACTATCACTCCATTTTGCAAGGCAATGCCATACCCTGTGGACAGCGCTTAATTGCAGCCAATTTCCTCCTACAACAGGACAATGACCCAAAGCACAGCTCCAAAGTTTGCAAGAATTATTTAGGGAAGAAGCAGTCAGCTGGTATTATGTCTATAATGGAGTGGCCAGTACAGTCACTGGATCTCAACCCTATTGAGCTGTTGTGGGAGCAGCTTGACCGTATGGTACGTAAGAAGTGCCCATCAAGCCAATCCAACTTGTGGGAGGTCCTTCAGGAAGCATGGGGTGAAATCTCTTCAGATTACCTCAACAAATTGACAACTAGAATGCCAAAGGTCTGTAAGGATGTAATTGCTGCAAATGGAGGATTCTTTGACGAAAGCAAAGTTTAAAGGACAAAATAATTATTTAAATTAAAAATCATTCTTTATAACCTTGTCAATGTCTTGACTATATTTCCTATTCATTTTGCAACTCATTTCATGTATGTTTTCATGGAAAACAAGGAAAGTGACCACAAACTTTTGAATGGTAGTGTACAGTGCCTTGCAAAAGTATTCATTCCTCTTGGTGTTTTTCCTATTTTGTTGCGTTACAACCTGTAATTTATATGGACTTTTATTTGGATTTCATGTAATGGACATACACAAAATAGTCCAAATTGGTGAAGTTAAATGCAAAAAATTACTTGTTTCAAAAATAGATAAATAATTAAAACGAAAAAGTGGTGAGTGCATATGTGTTCACCCCCTTTGCTATGAAGCCCCTAAATAAGATCTGGTGCAACCAATTACCTTCAGAAGTCACATAATTAGTTAAATGAAGTCCACCTGTGTCTAAGTGTCACATGATCTGTCACATGATCTCAGTATATAAACACCTGTTCTGCAATACCACTAAGCAAGGGGCACCATGAAGACCAAGAAGCTCTCTAAACCGATCAGGGACAAAGTTGTGGAGAAGTACAGATCAGGGTTGGGTTAAAAAAATTATCTGAAACTTTGAACATCCCACGGAGCACCATTAAATCCATTATTAAAAATGGAAAGAATTTGGCACCACAACAAACCTGCCAAGAGAGGGCCCCCCCACCTAAACTCACAGACCAGGCAAGGAGGGCATTAATCAGAGAGGCAAAAAAGAGATGAAAGATAACCCTGAAAGAGCTGCAAAGCTCCACAGTGGAGATTGGAGTATCTGTCCATAGGACCACTTTAAGCCATACACTCCACAGAGCTGGGCTTTACGGAAGAGTGGCCAGAAAAAAAGCCATTGCTTAAAGAAGAAAATAAGCAAACATTTTTGGTGTTCGCCAAAAGGCATGTGGGAGACTCCCCAAACATATTGAAGAAGGTACTCTGGTCACCTAAAAATGAGCTTTTTGGCCATCAAGGAAAAGGTTATGTCTGGCGCAAACCCAACACCTCTCATCACCCTGAGAACACCATCCCCACAGTGAAGCATGGTGGTGGCAGCAGCATCATTGTGTGGGGATGTTTTTCATTGGCAGGGACTGGGAAACTGGTCAGAATTGAAGGAATGATGGATGGCGCTAAATACAGGGAAATTCTTGCGGGAGACCTGTATCAGTCTTCCAGAGGACAATAACCCTAAGCATACTGCTAAAGCAACACTCGAGTGGTTTAAGGAGAAACATTTAAATGTCTTGGAATGGCCTAGTCAAAGCCCAGACCTCAATCCAATTGAGAATCTGTGGTATGACTTAAAGATTGCTGTACACCAGAGGATCCCATCCAACTTGAAGGAGTTGGAGCAGTTTTGCCTTGAAGAATGGGCAAAAATCCCAGTGGCTAGATGTGCCAAGAGTATAGAGACATACCCCAAAAGACTTGCAACTGTAATTACTGCAAAAGGTGGCTCTACAAAGTATTGACTTTGTGTGTGTGTGGGGGGGGGGTGAATAGTTATGCACGCTCAAGTTTTCTGTTTTTTTGTCTTATTTCTTGTTTGTTTCACAATAAAAACATTTCTCCATCTTCAAAGTGGTAGGCATGTTGAGTAAATCAAATGATATAACCCCCCCAAGAAATCCATTTAAATTCCAGGTTGTAAAGCAACAAAATAGGAAAAATGCCAAGGGGGTGAATACTTTCGCAAGCCACTGTATATGTGCTCTTTAGTGATGTATCTCTGTGTATCTATATCAAATCCATCAAATCAAAGTTTATTGGTCGCATACACACCTCAGCAGATGTTATAGCGGGTGCAGTGAAATGCTTATGTTACTAGTTCCTAACAATGCAGTAAAATGTCATACAGTGCTTTCAGAAAGTATTCATACCCCTTGACTTATTACACATTTTGTTGAGTTACAGCCTGAATTCAAATGTATTAAATTGTTATTTTTTTCTCAACCATCTACACACAATACCCCATAATGTCAAAGTGATAAAACGTTTTTAGAAATGTTAGCAAATATATACTTTACATAAGTATTCATACCCTAGTCAATACATGTTAGAATCCCATTTGGGAGTGATTACAGCTGTGAGTCTTTCTGGGTAAGTCTCTAAGAGCTTTGCACACCTGGATAATACAATATTTGCCCATTATTATTTTCAAAATTCTTCAATCTCTGTCAAATTGGTTGTTGATCATCATATAGACAACCATTTGCAAGTCTTGACATATATTTTAAAGTAGAATTTAAGCAATATTGTAACTCGGCCAATCAGGAACATTCACTGTCTTCTTGGTAAGGATGGTTGGTTAGTATTGTGGAGTAACGATAATGTTGTTGATCCATCCCCAGTTTTCTTCTATCACAGCCATTAAACTCTGTAACTGTTTTAAAGTCACCATTAGTCTCATGGTGAAATCCCTGAGTGGTTTCCTTCCTCTCTGGCAACTGAGTTAGGAAGGAAGCCTGTATCTTTGTAGTGGCTGGGTGTATTGATACAACATCCAAAGTGTAATTAATAACTTCACCAGGCTCAAAGGGATATTCAATGTTTGCTTCTTCTTCTTTTTTTACCCATCAGCAAATAGATGCTCTTCTTTGCGAGGCATTGTGTTTGAATCTGTGTTTGAAATTCACTTCTCGACTGAGGGTTAATTTTTTCCTTTGCTTGCTTAAAGGAAATACTATTTCCTAATGTGTCAACAACAACAAAAATATTCATCTAGGTTTAAATTTCACTTCTGTTGTTCAAAGAAGGTGAGCACCACCTCTGTGTTGAATACCATGAGGTCAAAGTGACTGCTAGAGCTCTTCAGAGGCGCTGAGTAGAGTGCTGGAGAAGTAGGTGCCATTTTGTCCTACATGCTTCAGGGCTAGGTCAGAGAGCTAATTAAACCTGTTATGATAGGTAATATGCACCGCTTCACAAATATTACATTGGAGGGGAAAAAGAGAGGGGGAGGAAACGTGAGGGGGTTTTTCAGCCAGCTCCTTATCTGTTAAATATGTATTGGACGTTAATTGGGATTCACTGGCCGTTAATAGAGCTTTGATTAACAAGAAATCAGCCCTCATTTCTATATGTAATTAAACGCTACTTGAACCACTTAATCGCGAGTGTCCTGAAATAGTTTTCTGGTGGCGGTGGGGTAAGTCTAAAACCCATGCTCCTTAGGGACAGGGCAGTTCAGTGTGGTAAGCGGTTGAGCTTGCGTCAGATTCCACAGATGACTGGGTACATGTTCATCCAGTGTAATTGTCCCTTGGTTCATCCGGAAAAGTCAATTTGGAAAACTGCTTTTGTTTTCATCCAAGGTGAACTTGGCTTCCAAGTAGGAATGTCCTTGGTTATTGGAGCTAAATTTCAGAGTGAAGAATGCTGTGTATGCTTTCTTTGTAGAGACGCAGTGTGAAGCAGCTTTATCACTTGGAGATGAAGGGCCAGAGATACAACCTCTGTTGTCTGGCATAGAAGCAGTAAAATAATAGAATAATAATGTTTAATGACATATTCATTAAAGCATAATAACATAACCATTAATGTGTAATAACATATTGATTAAGGAGTACTAACATAACCATTCATGTGTAATAACATATTCATTAAGGCATAATAACATAACCATTAATGTTTAACATATTCATTAAGGCGTAATAACATAAGTATTAATGTTTAATACCATATTAATTAAGGTATAATAACATAACATTAATGTGTAATAACATATTCATTAAGGTGTAATAACATAAGTATTAATGTTTAATAACATTAATTAAGGCATAATAAAATAACATTCATGTGTAATAACATATTCATTAAGGCGTAATAACAAGTATTAATGTTTAATAACATATTCATTAAGGCGTAATAACATAAGTATTAATGTTTAATAACATATTCATTAAGGCGTAATAGGATAATATTAATGTGTATTAACATATTCATTAAGGCGTAATAACATAAGTATTCATGTTTAATAACATATTCATTAAGTTGTTATAACATAACCTTAATCTTTAACATATTCAGTAAAAAGTAATAACAGAAACATTCATGTTTAATAATATATTCATTAAACTTCTTATGGGCAAGTGGGACGGTAGCGTCCCACCTGGCCAACATCTGTTGAAATTGCAGAGCATGAAATTCAAACTACAGTATTTTAAATATTTAACTTTCATAAAATCACAAGTGTAATACATCAAAATAAAGCTTAATCCAGCTGCTGTGTCAGATTTCAAAAAGGCTTTACGGCGAAAGCAAACCATGCGATTATCTGAGGACAGCGCCCCGCATACAAACACATGAAAAACACATTTCAACCAGGCAGTTGCGACACGAAAGTCAAAAAATGCCTTACCTTTGATGATCTTCTTCTGTTGGCACTCCAAAAGGTCCCAGTTACATCACACATGGTTCTTTTGTTCGATAATGTCCTTCTTTATATCCATAAAAACTCAGTTTAGCTGGCGCTCTTCAGTCAATAATCCACCCAGTTTCCCTCCATCAAAATGCATACAAAATGAATCCCAAACGTTTCCAAACAAGTCAAACAACGTTTATAATCAAACCTTAGGTACCCTAATACGTAAATAAACGCTTGAATTTAAGATGGAGATTTGTTATTGTCTTTACCGGAGAAAAATACCAAAGAACACGTTCTCTTCCACACGCTTGGAAACACTACAGCCAAATGGGAGCACCTAGAAAAACTACAATTTCTGGCTCATTTTTCCAAACACCAGCCTGAAACTCTTTCTAAAGACTGTTGGCATCTAGTGGAAGCCCTAGGAACTGCAATCTGGGAGAACTTGGCCTTATAATAAAAGTGATAGCCATTGAAAATAGGGGTAGGCAGATTTTTTTGGCGGGGGGCTGGTTTGTCCTCGGGGTTTCGCCTGCCATATCAGTTATGTTATATTCACAGACATAATTGAACAGTTTTAGAAACTTTAGAGTGTTTTCTATCCAAATCTACCAATTATATGCATATCATAGCTTCTGGGCCTGAGTAACAGGCAGTTTTACTTAGGGTACGCTTTTCATCCGGACGTGAAAATACTGCCCCCTACCCAAGAGAGGTTAAGGTGTAATAACAGAAACAGTCATGTTTAATAACCCATTCATTAATGTTTAATAACATATTCATTAAGGTGTAATAACATAACAAGTCATGTTTAATAACATATTCATTCATGTTTAATAACATATTCATTAAGGTGTAATAACATAACCATTCATGTTTAATAACCCATTCATTAATGTTTAATAACATATTCATTAAGGTGTAATAACATAACCATTCATGTTTAATAACCCATTCATTAATGTTTAATAACATATTCATTAAGGTGTAATAACAGAACCAGTCATGTTTCATAACCCATTCATTAATGTTTAATAACATATTCATTAAGGTGTAATAACATAACCAGTCATGTTTAATAACATATGCATTAATGTTTAATACCATATTCATTAAGGTGTAATAACATAACCATTCATGTTTAATAACCCATTCATTAATGTTTAATAACATATTCATTAAGGTGTAATAACAACATTCATGTTTAATAACCCATTCATTAATGTGTAATAACATATTCATTAAGGTGTAATAACACAACCATTCATGTTTAATAACCTATTCATTAAAGTGTAATAACATATTCATTAAAGCGTAAAAACATAACCATGAATGTGTAATAACCTATTCGTTAAGGTGTAATAACCTATTCGTTAAGGTGTAATAACTTAACCATTAATGTGTAATAACATAAATGAAGGCGTCAAAACACAATCATGAATGTGCAATAACATATTCACTAAGGTGTAATTTTTTAAAATTTTTTAACCTTTATTTAACTAGGCAAGTCAGTTAAAACTTCTTGACGCACGGATCCCTTTAGCGGGATCATTTTCGTAAACAACCGCTGAATTGCAGAGCGCCAAATTAAAAACAATACTACAAATATTTATTTTCATGAAATCACAAGTGAAATATACCAAAACATAGCTTAGCTTGTTGTTAATCCACCTATCGTGTCAGATTTTGAAAATATACTTTACAGCGAAAGCAATCCAAGCGTTTGTGAGTTTATCGATCACTAGACAAAACATTAAGAACACCTAGCAGCCATGTAGATTGGTCACGAAAGCCAGAAAAGCAATAAAATGAATCGCTTACCTTTGATGATCTTCGGATGTTTGCACTCACGAGACTCCCAGTTATACAATAAATGTTCCTTTTGTTCGATAAAGATTTTTTTTATATCAAAATACCTCCATTTGTTTGGCGCGTTATGTTCAGTATTCCACAGCCTTAGGCAAGTCATCAAGGCTTGATGAAAATTCCATATAGTATCCGTAAAGGTCGTGGAAACATGTCAAACGTTTTTAATAATCAATCCTCAGGTTGTTTTTAACATCATATTTATTAAGACATAATAACAGAATCATTAATGTTTAATAACATATTCATTGAGGTTTAAGAACAGAAACATTCATGTTTAATAACATATTGATTAAGGTGTAATAATGTAACCATTAATATGTATCTGAAGAGGTGGTCTATGTCTTTGAATGTGTTTATAGTTTGAGATATTACTTGTGCCGGTAAAGTATTAGATATGCAATCAAAACCATAAGCCGTAAACAGTAATAATTCTGCTCTATAAAATACTTCAGGGCCACGCTCACACATCCACTGGCTGCTTTCCTTCGTTGGAGAAGAGAAGAAGAAAACATCTATAATTACCCCAGTGCCATATGGTCAGCGTGTGTGGAAATATTTACTCCTATTTTCCTTATTTTTCCTGTTGAGATAATGTCTTTGTTACTGGATGCCAGCATGTGCTGTCAGGCCTCGTCAGTGCACTCGTCAGAACTTCCTTCTTCAGACCACCATCCAGCTCCTATCTTTTAATTGGCGTCTGTGCTGCGGTCATTACTGCAATTAGCGTCTGTGTGTGTGTCTGCCTCAGGTACCTACATGGAGGAGCACACACACACACACAGGCAAGCATGTAGACGAGCATACACACACACACACACACACACACACACACACACACACACACACACACACACACACACACACACACACACACACACACACACACACACACACACACACACACACACACACACACACACACACACACACACACACACACACACACACACACACACACACCAGCCAGCAGGACCTCCTTGGGCCCAGCAGATGCTTTTGGCCTCATTGGAGTATTCCCATTAACTTCATTATCTAACTCTTCATGTGTTATGTGTAATGGTAGAGTCTGACACTGGCTGGGTTGTGGTGTCTGGGAGGTTTATGTGTAATGGTAGAGTCTGACACTCTGGCTGGGTTGTGGTGTCTGGGAGGTTTATGTGTAATGGTAGAGTCTGACACTCTGGCTGGGTTGTGGTGTGTGGGAGGTTTATGTGTGATGGTAGAGTCTGACACTCTGGCTGGGTTGTGGTGTCTGGGAGGTTTATGTGTAATGGTAGAGTCTGACACTCTGGCTGGGTTGTGGTGTGTGGGAGGGAGGTTTATGTGTAATGGTAGAGTCTGACACTCTGGCTGGGTTGTGGTGTCTGTGAGGTTAATGTGTAATGGTAGAGTCTGACACTCTGGCTGGGTTGTGGTGTCTGTGAGGTTAATGTGTAATGGTAGAGTCTGACACTCTGGCTGGGTTGTGGTGTCTGTGAGGTTAATGTGTAATGGTAGAGTCTGACACTCTGGCTGGGTTGTGGTGTGTGGGAGGGAGGTTTATGTGTAATGGTAGAGTCTGACACTCTGGCTGGGTTGTGGTGTCTGGGAGGTTAATGTGTAATGGTAGAGTCTGACACTCTGGCTGGGTTGTGGTGTCTGGGAGGTTTATGTGTAATGGTAGAGTCTGACACTCTGGCTGGGTTGTGGTGTCTGGGAGGTTAATGTGTAATGGTAGAGTCTGACACTCTGGCTGGGTTGTGGTGTCTGTGAGATTAATGTGTAATGGTAGAGTCTGACACTCTGGCTGGGTTGTGGTGTCTGGGAGGTTTATGTGTAATGGTAGAGTCTGACACTATGGCTGGGTTGTGGTGTCTGGGAGGTTTATGTGTAATGGTAGAGTCTGACACTCTGGCTGGGTTGTGGTGTGTGGGAGGGAGGTTTATGTGTAATGGTAGAGTCTGACACTCTGGCTGGGTTGTGGTGTCTGGGAGGTTAATGTGTAATGGTAGAGTCTGACACTCTGGCTGGGTTGTGGTGTCTGGGAGGTTTATGTGTAATGGTAGAGTCTGACACTCTGGCTGGGTTGTGGTGTCTGGGAGGTTAATGTGTAATGGTAGAGTCTGACACTCTGGCTGGGTTGTGGTGTCTGGGAGGTTTATGTGTAATGGTAGAGTCTGACACTCTGGCTGGGTTGTGGTGTCTGGGAGGTTAATGTGTAATGGTAGAGTCTGACACTCTGGCTGGGTTGTGGTGTCTGTGAGATTAATGTGTAATGGTAGAGTCTGACACTCTGGCTGGGTTGTGGTGTCTGGGAGGTTTATGTGTAATGGTAGAGTCTGACACTATGGCTGGGTTGTGGTGTCTGTGAGATTAATGTGTAATGGTAGAGTCTGACACTCTGGCTGGGTTGTGGTGTCTGGGAGGGAGGTTTATGTGTAATGGTAGAGTCTGACACTCTGGCTGGGTTGTGGTGTCTGGGAGGTTTATGTGTAATGGTAGAGTCTGACACTCTGGCTGGGTTGTGGTGTGTGGGAGGGAGGTTTATGTGTAATGGTAGAGTCTGACACTCTGGCTGGGTTGTGGTGTCTGTGAGGTTAATGTGTAATGGTAGAGTCTGACACTCTGGCTGGGTTGTGGTGTCTGGGAGGTTTATGTGTAATGGTAGAGTCTGACACTGGCTGGGTTGTGGTGTCTGGGAGGTTAATGTGTAATGGTAGAGTCTGACACTCTGGCTGGGTTGTGGTGTCTGGGAGGTTTATGTGTAATGGTAGAGTCTGACACTCTGGCTGGGTTGTGGTGTCTGGGAGGTTAATGTGTAATGGTAGATTCTGACACTCTGGCTGGGTTGTGGTGTCTGTGAGATTAATGTGTAATGGTAGAGTCTGACACTCTGGCTGGGTTGTGGTGTCTGGGAGGTTTATGTGTAATGGTAGAGTCTGACACTCTGGCTGGGTTGTGGTGTCTGGGAGGTTAATGTGTAATGGTAGAGTCTGACACTCTGGCTGGGTTGTGGTGTCTGGGAGGTTAATGTGTAATGGTAGAGTCTGACACTCTGGCTGGGTTGTGGTGTGTGGGAGGGAGGTTTATGTGTAATGGTAGAGTCTGACACTCTGGCTGGGTTGTGGTGTCTGGGAGGTTTATGTGTAATGGTAGAGTCTGACACTCTGGCTGGGTTGTGGTGTGTGGGAGGGAGGGAGGTTTATGTGTAATGGTAGAGTCTGACACTCTGGCTGGGTTGTGGTGTCTGTGAGGTTAATGTGTAATGGTAGAGTCTGACACTCTGGCTGGGTTGTGGTGTCTGGGAGGTTTATGTGTAATGGTAGAGTCTGACACTCTGGCTGGGTTGTGGTGTCTGGGAGGTTAATGTGTAATGGTAGAGTCTGACACTCTGGCTGGGTTGTGGTGTCTGTGAGGTTAATGTGTAATGGTAGAGTCTGACACTCTGGCTGGGTTGTGGTGTCTGTGAGATTAATGTGTAATGGTAGAGTCTGACACTCTGGCTGGGTTGTGGTGTCTGGGAGGTTAATGTGTAATGGTAGAGTCTGACACTCTGGCTGGGTTGTGGTGTCTGGGAGGTTTATGTGTAATGGTAGAGTCTGACACTCTGGCTGGGTTGTGGTGTCTGGGAGGTTAATGTGTAATGGTAGAGTCTGACACTCTGGCTGGGTTGTGGTGTCTGTGAGATTAATGTGTAATGGTAGAGTCTGACACTCTGGCTGGGTTGTGGTGTCTGGGAGGTTTATGTGTAATGGTAGAGTCTGACACTATGGCTGGGTTGTGGTGTCTGGGAGGTTTATGTGTAATGGTAGAGTCTGACACTCTGGCTGGGTTGTGGTGTGTGGGAGGGAGGTTTATGTGTAATGGTAGAGTCTGACACTCTGGCTGGGTTGTGGTGTCTGGGAGGTTTATGTGTAATGGTAGAGTCTGACACTCTGGCTGGGTTGTGGTGTGTGGGAGGGAGGTTTATGTGTAATGGTAGAGTCTGACACTCTGGCTGGGTTGTGGTGTCTGTGAGGTTAATGTGTAATGGTAGAGTCTGACACTCTGGCTGGGTTGTGGTGTCTGGGAGGTTTATGTGTAATGGTAGAGTCTGACACTGGCTGGGTTGTGGTGTCTGGGAGGTTAATGTGTAATGGTAGAGTCTGACACTCTGGCTGGGTTGTGGTGTCTGGGAGGTTTATGTGTAATGGTAGAGTCTGACACTCTGGCTGGGTTGTGGTGTCTGGGAGGTTAATGTGTAATGGTAGAGTCTGACACTCTGGCTGGGTTGTGGTGTCTGTGAGATTAATGTGTAATGGTAGAGTCTGACACTCTGGCTGGGTTGTGGTGTCTGGGAGGTTTATGTGTAATGGTAGAGTCTGACACTCTGGCTGGGTTGTGGTGTCTGGGAGGTTAATGTGTAATGGTAGAGTCTGACACTCTGGCTGGGTTGTGGTGTCTGGGAGGTTAATGTGTAATGGTAGAGTCTGACACTCTGGCTGGGTTGTGGTGTGTGGGAGGGAGGTTTATGTGTAATGGTAGAGTCTGACACTCTGGCTGGGTTGTGGTGTCTGGGAGATTAATGTGTAATGGTAGAGTCTGACACTCTGGCTGGGTTGTGGTGTCTGGGAGGTTTATGTGTAATGGTAGAGTCTGACACTCTGGCTGGGTTGTGGTGTGTGGGAGGGAGGGAGGTTTATGTGTAATGGTAGAGTCTGACACTCTGGCTGGGTTGTGGTGTCTGTGAGGTTAATGTGTAATGGTAGAGTCTGACACTCTGGCTGGGTTGTGGTGTCTGGGAGGTTTATGTGTAATGGTAGAGTCTGACACTCTGGCTGGGTTGTGGTGTCTGGGAGGTTAATGTGTAATGGTAGAGTCTGACACTCTGGCTGGGTTGTGGTGTCTGTGAGGTTAATGTGTAATGGTAGAGTCTGACACTCTGGCTGGGTTGTGGTGTCTGTGAGGTTAATGTGTAACGGTAGAGTCTGACACTCTGGCTGAGTTGTGGTGTCTGTGAGGTTAATGTGTAATGGTAGAGTCTGACACTCTGGCTGGGTTGTGGTGTCTGTGAGGTTAATGTGTAATGGTAGAGTCTGACACTCTGGCTGGGTTGTGGTGTCTGGGAGGTTAATGTGTAATGGTAGAGTCTGACACTCTGGCTGGGTTGTGGTGTCTGGGAGGTTCATGTGTAATGGTAGAGTCTGACACTCTGGCTGGGTTGTGGTGTCTGTGAGGTTAATGTGTAATGGTAGAGTCTGACACTCTGGCTGGGTTGTGGTGTCTGGGAGGTTAATGTGTAATGGTAGAGTCTGACACTCTGGCTGGGTTGTGGTGTCTGTGAGGTTAATGTGTAATGGTAGAGTCTGACACTCTGGCTGGGTTGTGGTGTCTGTAAGGTTAATGTGTAATGGTAGTCTGACACTCTGGCTGGGTTGTGGTGTCTGTGAGGTGTATGTGTAATGGTAGAGTCTGACACTCTGGCTGGGTTGTGGTGTCTGTGAGATTAATGTGTAATGGTAGAGTCTGACACTCTGGCTGGGTTGTGGTGTCTGGGAGGTTTATGTGTAATGGTAGAGTCTGACACTATGGCTGGGTTGTGGTGTCTGGGAGGTTTATGTGTAATGGTAGAGTCTGACACTCTGGCTGGGTTGTGGTGTGTGGGAGGGAGGTTTATGTGTAATGGTAGAGTCTGACACTCTGGCTGGGTTGTGGTGTCTGGGAGGTTTATGTGTAATGGTAGAGTCTGACACTCTGGCTGGGTTGTGGTGTGTGGGAGGGAGGTTTATGTGTAATGGTAGAGTCTGACACTCTGGCTGGGTTGTGGTGTCTGTGAGGTTAATGTGTAATGGTAGAGTCTGACACTCTGGCTGGGTTGTGGTGTCTGGGAGGTTTATGTGTAATGGTAGAGTCTGACACTGGCTGGGTTGTGGTGTCTGGGAGGTTAATGTGTAATGGTAGAGTCTGACACTCTGGCTGGGTTGTGGTGTCTGGGAGGTTTATGTGTAATGGTAGAGTCTGACACTCTGGCTGGGTTGTGGTGTCTGGGAGGTTAATGTGTAATGGTAGAGTCTGACACTCTGGCTGGGTTGTGGTGTCTGTGAGATTAATGTGTAATGGTAGAGTCTGACACTCTGGCTGGGTTGTGGTGTCTGGGAGGTTTATGTGTAATGGTAGAGTCTGACACTCTGGCTGGGTTGTGGTGTCTGGGAGGTTAATGTGTAATGGTAGAGTCTGACACTCTGGCTGGGTTGTGGTGTCTGGGAGGTTAATGTGTAATGGTAGAGTCTGACACTCTGGCTGGGTTGTGGTGTGTGGGAGGGAGGTTTATGTGTAATGGTAGAGTCTGACACTCTGGCTGGGTTGTGGTGTCTGGGAGATTAATGTGTAATGGTAGAGTCTGACACTCTGGCTGGGTTGTGGTGTCTGGGAGGTTTATGTGTAATGGTAGAGTCTGACACTCTGGCTGGGTTGTGGTGTGTGGGAGGGAGGGAGGTTTATGTGTAATGGTAGAGTCTGACACTCTGGCTGGGTTGTGGTGTCTGTGAGGTTAATGTGTAATGGTAGAGTCTGACACTCTGGCTGGGTTGTGGTGTCTGGGAGGTTTATGTGTAATGGTAGAGTCTGACACTCTGGCTGGGTTGTGGTGTCTGGGAGGTTAATGTGTAATGGTAGAGTCTGACACTCTGGCTGGGTTGTGGTGTCTGTGAGGTTAATGTGTAATGGTAGAGTCTGACACTCTGGCTGGGTTGTGGTGTCTGTGAGGTTAATGTGTAACGGTAGAGTCTGACACTCTGGCTGAGTTGTGGTGTCTGTGAGGTTAATGTGTAATGGTAGAGTCTGACACTCTGGCTGGGTTGTGGTGTCTGTGAGGTTAATGTGTAATGGTAGAGTCTGACACTCTGGCTGGGTTGTGGTGTCTGGGAGGTTAATGTGTAATGGTAGAGTCTGACACTCTGGCTGGGTTGTGGTGTCTGGGAGGTTCATGTGTAATGGTAGAGTCTGACACTCTGGCTGGGTTGTGGTGTCTGTGAGGTTAATGTGTAATGGTAGAGTCTGACACTCTGGCTGGGTTGTGGTGTCTGGGAGGTTAATGTGTAATGGTAGAGTCTGACACTCTGGCTGGGTTGTGGTGTCTGTGAGGTTAATGTGTAATGGTAGAGTCTGACACTCTGGCTGGGTTGTGGTGTCTGTAAGGTTAATGTGTAATGGTAGTCTGACACTCTGGCTGGGTTGTGGTGTCTGTGAGGTGTATGTGTAATGGTAGAGTCTGACACTCTGGCTGGGTTGTGGTGTCTGGGAGGTTTATGTGTAATGGTAGAGTCTGACACTCTGGCTGGGTTGTGGTGTCTGGGAGGTTAATGTGTAATGGTAGAGTCTGACACTCTGGCTGGGTTGTGGTGTCTGGGAGGTTTATGTGTAATGGTAGAGTCTGACACTGGCTGGGTTGTGGTGTCTGGGAGGTTAATGTGTAATGGTAGATTCTGACACTCTGGCTGGGTTGTGGTGTCTGGGAGGTTTATGTGTAATGGTAGAGTCTGACACTCTGGCTGGGTTGTGGTGTCTGGGAGGTTAATGTGTAATGGTAGAGTCTGACACTCTGGCTGGGTTGTGGTGTCTGTAAGGTTAATGTGTAATGGTAGTCTGACACTCTGGCTGGGTTGTGGTGTCTGTGAGGTGTATGTGTAATGGTAGAGTCTGACACTCTGGCTGGGTTGTGGTGTCTGGGAGGTTTATGTGTAATGGTAGAGTCTGACACTCTGGCTGGGTTGTGGTGTCTGGGAGGTTAATGTGTAATGGTAGAGTCTGACACTCTGGCTGGGTTGTGGTGTCTGGGAGGTTTATGTGTAATGGTAGAGTCTGACACTGGCTGGGTTGTGGTGTCTGGGAGGTTAATGTGTAATGGTAGATTCTGACACTCTGGCTGGGTTGTGGTGTCTGGGAGGTTTATGTGTAATGGTAGAGTCTGACACTCTGGCTGGGTTGTGGTGTCTGGGAGGTTAATGTGTAATGGTAGAGTCTGACACTCTGGCTGGGTTGTGGTTTCTGGGAGGTTAATGTGTAATGGTAGAGTCTGACACTCTGGCTGAGTTGTGGTGTCTGTGAGGTTAATGTGTAATGGTAGAGTCTGACACTCTGGCTGGGTTGTGGTGTCTGTGAGGTTAATGTGTAATGGTAGAGTCTGACACTCTGGCTGGGTTGTGGTGTCTGGGAGGTTAATGTGTAATGGTAGAGTCTGACACTCTGGCTGGGTTGTGGTGTCTGGGAGGTTCATGTGTAATGGTAGAGTCTGACACTCTGGCTGGGTTGTGGTGTCTGTGAGGTTAATGTGTAATGGTAGAGTCTGACACTCTGGCTGGGTTGTGGTGTCTGGGAGGTTAATGTGTAATGGTAGAGTCTGACACTCTGGCTGGGTTGTGGTGTCTGTGAGGTTAATGTGTAATGGTAGAGTCTGACACTCTGGCTGGGTTGTGGTGTCTGTGAGGTTAATGTGTAATGGTAGTCTGACACTCTGGCTGGGTTGTGGTGTCTGTGAGGTGTATGTGTAATGGTAGAGTCTGACACTCTGGCTGGGTTGTGGTGTCTGGGAGGTTTATGTGTAATGGTAGAGTCTGACACTCTGGCTGGGTTGTGGTGTCTGGGAGGTTAATGTGTAATGGTAGAGTCTGACACTCTGGCTGGGTTGTGGTGTCTGGGAGGTTTATGTGTAATGGTAGAGTCTGACACTGGCTGGGTTGTGGTGTCTGGGAGGTTAATGTGTAATGGTAGATTCTGACACTCTGGCTGGGTTGTGGTGTCTGGGAGGTTTATGTGTAATGGTAGAGTCTGACACTCTGGCTGGGTTGTGGTGTCTGGGAGGTTAATGTGTAATGGTAGAGTCTGACACTCTGGCTGGGTTGTGGTTTCTGGGAGGTTAATGTGTAATGGTAGAGCCTGACACTCTGGCTGGGTTGTGGTGTCTGGGAGGTTAATGTGTAATGGTAGAGTCTGACACTCTGGCTGGGTTGTGGTGTCTGCGAGGTTTATGTGTAATGGTAGAGTCTGACACTCTGGCTGGGTTGTGGTGTCTGGGAGGTTAATGTGTAATGGTAGAGTCTGACACTCTGGCTGGGTTGTGGTGTCTGGGAGGTTTATGTGTAATGGTAGAGTCTGACACTCTGGCTGGGTTGTGGTGTCTGGGAGGTTAATGTGTAATGGTAGAGTCTGACACTCTGGCTGGGTTGTGGTGTCTGGGAGGTTAATGTGTAATGGTAGAGTCTGACACTCTGGCTGGGTTGTGGTGTCTGGGAGGTTTATGTGTAATGGTAGAGTCTGACACTCTGGCTGGGTTGTGGTGTCTGTGAGGTTAATGTGTAATGGTAGAGTCTGACACTCTGGCTGGGTTGTGGTGTCTGTGAGGTTAATGTGTAATGGTAGAGTCTGACACTCTGGCTGGGTTGTGGTGTCTGTGAGGTTAATGTGTAATGGTAGAGTCTGACACTCTGGCTGGGTTGTGGTGTCTGGGAGGTTAATGTGTAATGGTAGAGTCTGACACTCTGGCTGGGTTGTGGTGTCTGTGAGGTTAATGTGTAATGGTAGAGTCTGACACTCTGGCTGGGTTGTGGTGTCTGGGAGGTTAATGTGTAATGGTAGAGTCTGACACTCTGGCTGGGTTGTGGTGTCTGGGAGGTTCATGTGTAATGGTAGAGTCTGACACTCTGGCTGGGTTGTGGTGTCTGTGAGGTTAATGTGTAATGGTAGAGTCTGACACTCTGGCTGGGTTGTGGTGTCTGGGAGGTTAATGTGTAATGGTAGTCTGACACTCTGGCTGGGTTGTGGTGTCTGTGAGGTGTATGTGTAATGGTAGAGTCTGACACTCTGGCTGGGTTGTGGTGTCTGGGAGGTTTATGTGTAATGGTAGAGTCTGACACTCTGGCTGGGTTGTGGTGTCTGGGAGGTTAATGTGTAATGGTAGAGTCTGACACTCTGGCTGGGTTGTGGTGTCTGGGAGGTTTATGTGTAATGGTAGAGTCTGACACTGGCTGGGTTGTGGTGTCTGGGAGGTTAATGTGTAATGGTAGATTCTGACACTCTGGCTGGGTTGTGGTGTCTGGGAGGTTTATGTGTAATGGTAGAGTCTGACACTCTGGCTGGGTTGTGGTGTCTGGGAGGTTAATGTGTAATGGTAGAGTCTGACACTCTGGCTGGGTTGTGGTTTCTGGGAGGTTAATGTGTAATGGTAGAGCCTGACACTCTGGCTGGGTTGTGGTGTCTGGGAGGTTAATGTGTAATGGTAGAGTCTGACACTCTGGCTGGGTTGTGGTGTCTGCGAGGTTTATGTGTAATGGTAGAGTCTGACACTCTGGCTGGGTTGTGGTGTCTGGGAGGTTAATGTGTAATGGTAGAGTCTGACACTCTGGCTGGGTTGTGGTGTCTGGGAGGTTTATGTGTAATGGTAGAGTCTGACACTCTGGCTGGGTTGTGGTGTCTGGGAGGTTAATGTGTAATGGTAGAGTCTGACACTCTGGCTGGGTTGTGGTGTCTGGGAGGTTAATGTGTAATGGTAGAGTCTGACACTCTGGCTGGGTTGTGGTGTCTGGGAGGTTTATGTGTAATGGTAGAGTCTGACACTCTGGCTGGGTTGTGGTGTCTGTGAGGTTAATGTGTAATGGTAGAGTCTGACACTCTGGCTGGGTTGTGGTGTCTGTGAGGTTAATGTGTAATGGTAGAGTCTGACACTCTGGCTGGGTTGTGGTGTCTGTGAGGTTAATGTGTAATGGTAGAGTCTGACACTCTGGCTGGGTTGTGGTGTCTGGGAGGTTAATGTGTAATGGTAGAGTCTGACACTCTGGCTGGGTTGTGGTGTCTGTGAGGTTAATGTGTAATGGTAGAGTCTGACACTCTGGCTGGGTTGTGGTGTCTGGGAGGTTAATGTGTAATGGTAGAGTCTGACACTCTGGCTGGGTTGTGGTGTCTGGGAGGTTCATGTGTAATGGTAGAGTCTGACACTCTGGCTGGGTTGTGGTGTCTGTGAGGTTAATGTGTAATGGTAGAGTCTGACACTCTGGCTGGGTTGTGGTGTCTGGGAGGTTAATGTGTAATGGTAGAGTCTGACACTCTGGCTGGGTTGTGGTGTCTGTGAGGTTAATGTGTAATGGTAGAGTCTGACACTCTGGCTGGGTTGTGGTGTCTGTGAGGTTAATGTGTAATGGTAGTCTGACACTCTGGCTGGGTTGTGGTGTCTGTGAGGTTTATGTGTAATGGTAGAGTCTGACACTCTGGCTGGGTTGTGGTGTCTGTGAGGTTAATGTGTAATGGTAGAGTCTGACACTCTGGCTGGGTTGTGGTGTCTGTGAGGTTTATGTGTAATGGTAGAGTCTGACACTCTGGCTGGGTTGTGGTGTCTGTGAGGTTAATGTGTAATGGTAGAGTCTGACACTCTGGCTGGGTTGTGGTGTCTGTGAGGTTAATGTGTAATGGTAGAGTCTGACACTCTGGCTGGGTTGTGGTGTCTGTGAGGTTAATGTGTAATGGTAGAGTCTGACACTCTGGCTGGGTTGTGGTGTCTGTGAGGTTAATGTGTAATGGTAGAGTCTGACACTCTGGCTGGGTTGTGGTGTCTGTGAGGTTAATGTGTAATGGTACACTTTTAGAAAAAAAGGTTCCAATACGGTTATTCGGCTGTCCCCATAGGAAAACTATTTTGGGTTCCCTCCGGGTTCTACATGGAACCTAATAGGGTTCTACCTGGAACCAAAAACTGTTCTTCAATCAGTTCTCCTATTGGGACAGCCGAAGAACCCTTTTAGGTTCTAGATAGCTCATTTCTTTGTAAGAGTGTAGAGTTTGACACCGACTGGGTTGTGGTGTGGGAGGTTTAAGGTCTTTCCTCTGCTCCTCCTCTACCACTTGTTATAGTCATGAGATTTATAGGGGGTGTTGTTGATGCACAGAAGTTTGATGAGGTACAGTTGTCATCCAATGTGTAGATGCATAGTCCTTGTTGGTGTGTGTGTGTGTGTGTGTGTGTGTGTGTGTGTGTGTGTGTGTGTGTGTGTGTGTGTGTGTGTGTGTGTGTGTGTGTGTGTGTGTGTGTGTGTGTGTGTGTGTGTGTGTGTGTGTGTGTGTGTGTGTGTGTGTGTGGTTTATCTTAAAACCAAAATATTTTCCAGAGTTTCGTTTCTCAGTTCAGTCTCAACTCAGAATTCTGCGTTTCTATTGAGGAGTAAAATTGGATATGCTGGGGTCAAAGAAAGGACCCGTTTTACAGAGTTTCCTCTTTGGCTTAGACCACCAGTGTTTAACTACAGATGTAGGATCTTAATTTGATCACCCTGTTGCAGGAGAATGTTCCTGCAATGCAAGAAATGTAAACATTGTAGTATATTTGATGTTTAAAAAGGCTTCTGAAGTTTGTAGTTTGGTATCAACCCCTACAAAAATGCCCATTAATTATAATCCAAATAATAATTCACATTTCCTGTTGCTGCAGGATTATTTTCCTGCGGTAGCAAGAAAACTGCCTCAAATTAAGATCCTACATCTGTACAGTAATTCCCATACCACACTTATATCTGTCCACATTCTTGGGTGATTTCTTTCACTTTTGTCTTCTCCTTATTCTTTCTTGTGTGCTTTGTTGTTGTGCTGGCTGGTAGTTGCCGCAGCCTCGTCGGCAACAACAATCCCTGAAGTATTTTATTGAGTGAAGTCTCTTCCTCCACTTCCTGAATCTGTTTCAGGAGATTATTGAGTTTGCTATTTGGGTCACAGCTTGCTCTCTTCTCCTGTATGTGCTAGGATATGTTATCTTACCCTATGATATGATATAGAAAAGATAGAAGAGAGGGGATTTAAATCAGGAGGAGGAAGCCAGCCAGACAGATGGTATTTACTCCCATGTTCCTTCTCTGCTTAAAGCAGAACTATCTATTACATCAGACACCATCTACCCTGAGAACCAGCGGGTTTCCCCTGACTGGAGGGAAATAATTACTTGGGTAAACAATAAGCCTAATTGAGTCGTTACTGTTATACGAATAATGGGGAAACGAACAGGGTTCTTTAGATTAAGGAAGAGATCGGTGGCGGTATGGTATCCAAGACACATGTGCGCGCACACACACACACACACACACACACACACACACACACACACACACACACACACACACACACACACACACACACACACACACACACACACACACACACACACACACACACACACACACACACACACACACACACACACACACACACACACACACACACACACACACGCTGTATACTGTAGCAATGTTTGTTTGCGGGGCAGAAATAACAGTTAATCGGCTGGATACTTGGAGAGACTGTGGTTCTGCATGGAGGATAGGACTAGGAAAGACAGGAGGAATTGTTTGTCTCGGTCTCAGCAGTGCTGCATGGTTTTCAGAAGCCCCTCCACAGCTCCGTTTCCCACTTGAGGCGTGAAATGTAAGTTCATGTTACGGTTGGTGGTGATTTATTTTATTGCTCTTGAGCGTTTCATGTATTTTTGAATCTCTGCATTCTGATGGAATCGTACTGGTCCATCAGACGGCGATAATGTGTAGTGTGTGTGTGTGACTGAGAGAGAGAGCGAGAGAGAGAGAGAGGGAGAGAGAGAGAGAGAGAGGGAGAGAGAGAGGGAGGGAGATCATATAAAATTCCACTATCCAGCAGCCTGATGAAGGAAATACTGCATTTGTCATTCAGTATGTTAAAGTGTAAAACATAGTCAGCTGTTAAGCCTGAGCATGGCATTCCAACCCTATTTCCCAGTTGGTCTTCAGAAAGCTGGACATTCTGAAGCCCTGGACATACACTCATCCATCATCAGCTGTCAGATACACACCACACACACACACACACACACACGACTATTATGTCATACTGGGGCTTTATCCTCCACAGAGAGGACAACCACACTGGCTGCGTCCAAAATAACACCCTAATCCCTTCATGGTGCACTACTTTTGACCAGGGCCCATAGTGAACTATTCACACTATGTAGGGAATATGGTATATGCAATGTGGTCTGCACCCTATGTTTTACTATGTATAGCCAACCACCAGCCATTACCATTGGCACTTATGGCCATAATGTACTCCAAACACTATCATTACATAGATGGCATAAAGTTGGGTATACATGTATCTGATTACAATGTAAGATACTGTGAATATACTATGTAGCTTCAGGGAGTGATTGAGACTCCTGACTCACGTTAGTGTGTGTGTGTGTGTGTGTGTGTGTGTGTGTGTGTGTGTGTGTGTGTGTGTGTGTGTGTGTGTGTGTGTGTGTGTGTGTGTGTGTGTGTGTGTGTGTGTGTGTGTGTGTGTGTGTGTGTGTGTGTGTAAAAGCACATGACCTTTCCACTGTCAGTCACATGGTGTTTTTCTGCATCTTAACCTCGGAGTTGGACCGCCAAGCGAATCGATGGATTAACGCTCGACTTCATTATAAATGCAGAACAGCGGCAACACATTTTAAAATGTTTCTCACCCAATTTCTCACTTGGTTGATCTAATATGTTAAAAGAGAATGAATCGACCCATGACACAGGGTTATTATTTTGCTACTGCTGTTTTAAAATCCCATCAGTATTCGGACCAACAGCAAACGGTCTTGAAATGTAAATGTGGAAGAGATTAAAACCCTGAATTAATAATCATTAGCTCGTTTGACGGAGTCACGGAGATGTCGACGGTTGCTGTGGACATTTATTTTCCTCTATTGAAAGAAGGCCTCTGATTTGCATACGGTACTGTTAATGGCCAGTGGCCAGTGTGTGTGTGTGCGCACATGTGTATGCGCGGTGTGTGTGGGCATTATTATTGTTCATTTACAGATGAACACCTGGGCTATTGATGCATGCCTTCTGGGTTATTGGAAGCACAGGAGGTTGGTGGCACCTTAATTGGGGAGGACGGGCGTGTGGTAATGGCTGGAGCGGAATGGGTGGAATGGTATCACCAACATCAAACACATGGTTTCCATGGTTTCCATGTGTTTGATGCCATTCCATTCACTCAGTTCCAGCCATTATTATGAGCCGTCCTCCCCTCAGCAGTCTCCCGTGATTGGAAGGTATAGGTGACAGTGAAGATAGACAGGCACATTTTCTACATCCCAAATGGCACCCTATTCCCTTCATAGTGGGCTAGGTTTGGGAATCTGTTTAAACATAATGCACCATGTAGGAATAGGGTGCCACTTGGAACATATTCACAGACAGACACAAGGAAGCCAGCTCTTCTCTCTACTTCACTTATATATATATATATCTCTCTCTCTCTCTCTCTCTCTCTCTCTCTCTCTCTCTCTCTCTCTCTCTCTCTCTCTCTCTCTCTCTCTCTCTCTCTCTCTCTCTCTCTCTCTCTCTCTCTCTCTCTCTCTCTCTCTCTCTCTCTCTCTCTCTCTCTCTCTCTCTCTCTCTCTCTACCCCCTCTCTCTCTCTACCCCCTCTACAACAATCCTAAGTAATGGGTGATTGCTTGTACTTGGTACCATTGTGTACACGGGTAGAATATATGTTTTATACTGTACATAATGAGGGTGGCAGGTAGCCTAGCGTGTTGAGCCAGTAACCAAAAGTTGCTGGTTCGAATCCCCTAAACATCTGTCAATGTGCCCTTGAGCAAGGCACGCAACCCTAGTTGCTCAGGATAAGAGCATCTGCTAAATGACTCAAATGTAATAATGAGTAGTTATGACTCCAGACATGACAAATGTTAAACAACAATATTTTCTGACAACACTGGATTGCAAGTTCTTGACACGGTGATGTGAGAACACACCATCTCAATTTGTCCAATGTAATTAGCGAAAATGGCTGCATCTGTTTCAAGCAGAGCTTGTAAGGTCCATGGAGCCCCAGGTGGTAACATAATTAAAAACATATTTCTTCATACTTAATTTAAGTCCGACCCTCTGAGAACAGCTGTTTCGAGAATTTGCAGTGATTGCAAAATAGGACGTGTCTTTATGGTGCGTGTGTGTGTGTTGAGTGCTCTGCTGACTAACAGTGGGTCATTCAGAAGTACTTCTCTATCTTGGTATGTAGGTGGGCAGTTATGTACAGTTCTTAGTCCCCTATAGATGGACTATAAATCAAATAAAATCACATTTTATGCAAATAGTCCAGGTAGCCATTTGATTAGCTGCTCAGGAGTCTTATTAGGGCCTTCCTTTGACTAGGTACTCAGACTAACAACAAGCTATCAAATGCAACTCTGTTAACATGCAAGTGCTTGCCTAGGGTTGGGGATATGTCTAGGGTTAGGGTTAGTTGAGGGTTAGTTGAGGTTAGTTAGAGGTTAGTTAGAGTTAGCTGATCTATAACCATCCGTAGGGGACTATCCAAATAAAATGTTACCCAGTTCTCTTGAATACCATATTTGCACCAAGAAGATTGATTTCATTCTATGAAGAAGCGTTCCAGAACTGTCAAAAAGCCAATAGGACACTGTTGGTTGTCATTGTGGTCATCATCTGTGTGTCTAATATGGTTGTTGCTAGTCTTCTCTGTGATGTGTGAAAACCAGCCATGTTGCTTACGTGTCAATGACTTGCGTAACATAGCCTACCTATCGTAACAAAATGACTCTGCTTTTGAACCACTTCAACGTTGTGCAGGGTCACAACGAAGTGTCAAATTATGATTGAAGTGGTCCATCTGTGCTCAGTTTCTAGATGATTTTTGATGGGTTACTACATAAAGTGTAGTGTAACCCTCCAAGTCTTTGAAGCCTATCGAGTTCACCAAAGCTGTGACAATGAGATGGCTATCTTCAGCACAGTGTCACGATCGTTGTAGTGAGGAGACCAAAGCGCAGCGTGATGTGAATACATACTTTTAATGAACGACGAATAAACACGAAGAACACTAAACAAACTAACGTGACTGCTATAAATAAAGAGTGCATACATGCAACTTCACAAAGACAATCACCCACGAAATGCTCAAGGAATATGGCTGCCTAAATATGGTTTCCAATCAGAGACAACGATAAACAGCTGCCTCTAATTGAGAACCAATCTAGGCAACCATAGACATATAACTACCTAGACTAGTCAAAACCCATAGACATACAAAAAACCCTAGACAAGACAAAACTAAACAAACCACCGCTTGTCACACCCTGACCTAACCAAAATAATAAAGAAAACAAAGAATACTAAGGTCAGGGCGTGACAGTACCCCCCCCCCAAAGATGCGGACTCCCGGCCGCACACCTAAGCCTATATGGGAGGGTCCGGGTGGGTATAACTCCGTGGTGGCGGTTCTGGTGAGGGACGTGGACCCCGCTCCACTTCTGACTCGGCCCACTTACATAATGTCTCTGGAGCGGGAAACCTCACCACCGACCTTGGACTGGGGACCCTAATAAAGGGCCCCACTGGACTGAAAAGCGCCTCTGGACTGAGGGGCAGCTCCGGACTGAGGGGCAGCTCCAGACTGAGGGGCAGCTCAGACTGAGGGGCAGCTCCGGACTGAGGGGCAGCTCCGGACTGAGGGGCAGCTCCGGACTGAGGGGCAGCTCCGGACTGAAGGGCGGCTCAGGCGGCTCCGGACTGTGACCCGTCGTGGTAGGTTCCGGACTGTGACCCGTCGTGGTAGGTTCCGGACTGTGACCCGTCGTGGTAGGTTCCGGACTGCGACCCGTCGTAGGAGGTTCCGGTCTGCGGCCCGTCGTAGGAGGTTCCGGTCTGTAGACTGTCGCCGGACGCTCTGGACTGGGTACTGTTGCCGGACGCTCTGGACTGGGTACTGTCGCCGGACGCTCTGGACTGGGTACTGTCGCCGGAAGCTCTGGATTGGCGAGGCGCACTGTAGGCCTGGTGCGTGGTGCCGGCACTGGTGGTACCGGGCTGGGGATACGCACCTCATGGCGAGTGCGGGGAGGAGGAACAGGGCGTACTGGACTGCCGAGGCGCACTATAGGCCTGGTGCGTGGTGCCGGCACTGGTGGTGCCAGCACTGGTGGTACCGGGCTGGGGACACGCACCTCAGGGCGAGTGCGAGGAGCAGGAACAAGGAGTACTGGACCCTGGAGGCGCACTGGTGGCCTGGTGCGTGGTGCCGGCACTGGTGGTACAGGGCTGGAGACACGCACCTCAGGGCGAGTGCGGGGAGGAGGAACAGGGCGTACAGGGCTCTGGAGACGCACAGGAAGCCTGGTGCGTGGTGTTGGCACTGGTGGTACTGGGCTGGGAAGACACACCTCAGGGCGAGTGCGGGGAGCAGGCACAGGACGTACTGGGCTGTGGAGGCGTACTGGAGGTCTGGAGTGTAGAGCTGACACAACCCGTCCTGGCTGGATGTTTATACTTGCCCTGCAAATGCAGGGCGCTGGCACAGGACGCACAGGGCTGTGCAGACTCACAGTACGCAGAGCCGGCGCAGGATATCCTGGTCCAAGAAGGTACACTGGAGACCAGGAGCGCTGAGCCGGCACTCTCCTACCTGGCTGGATGCCCATTCTAGCCCGGCCAATGCGAGGAGCTGGAATAGAGCGCACCGGGCTAGAAATGCGCACTGGAGATACCGTGCGTTCCACCGCATAACACGGTGCCTGACCAGTAACACACTCCCCACGGTAAGCACGAGGAGTTGGCTCAGGTCTCCTACCTGACTTAGCCAATCCCCTCGTGTGCCCCCCCCAAGACAAAAATGTCTTGGGGCTGCCTCTCGGGCTTCCGTGCTAGCCGTGTACCCTTATATCGTCGCCGTTCCTCCATTCTCCTGTATCCCTCCTCGCACTGTTCCATAGAATCCCAGGCGGGCACTGGCACTCTCTCTGGATCGATCGACCACCTCTCTATCTCCTCCCAGGTTGTTACCCACTCATCCTTCTCCCGGGTCTATTTTTCCACCAAGCGCTGTTCCTCCCATTCACGCTGCTTGGTCCAAGACAAAACTAAACAAACCACCCCTTGTCACACCCTGACCTAACCAAAATAATAAAGAAAACAAAGAATACTAAGGTCAGGGCGTGACACACAGATACACATGCATCTCCATCTTCAACACATGCAGGCACACACAGGCACACACAAACACACGCACACTTTATATAAAAGTATTACAAATCTCTGAACATTGGCTTGAGAGATTTAATTGGATGTATTCAACTGTGTGAAGCAGATAGAGAACAACCCGCTCAGTCTCTGGTCTGTAAGCCTTCCACAGGGATTTTTGAAAAATGTTAACATCTGATCCTTCATAAAGTCTACATTATGATCTCTCTGTCACGACGGAAATGAACATCTCTCTGTCACGACGGAAATGAACATCTCTCTGTCACGACGGAAAAAGAGTATTCATATAGTTTCAGAGCATATTAATACTTTGTAAAACAATTACTTTTGAAGAATAGATGGACTATTTAAAAAGTGCATTGACCTATGAGTCACAACAGAAGCCACTTAAT
The DNA here is from genome assembly GCF_045679555.1 of Salvelinus alpinus. Lineage (NCBI taxonomy): Eukaryota > Metazoa > Chordata > Actinopteri > Salmoniformes > Salmonidae > Salvelinus > Salvelinus alpinus. The sequence goes on from NC_092114.1 coordinate 23,798,716, forward strand.
TATAAAGAATTATAAGTGAGAACTTGGTGGAAGTTGGCAAATTAGACAAATTGTCTGTGTCACTCTTAGCTAGTCATTGGTGGTGGGCTACAACACAAGTAGAGTGAGAGAGTGAGAGAGAGAGAGAGAGAGAGAGAGAGAGAGAGAGAGAGAGAGAGAGAGAGAGAGAGAGAGAGAGAGAAGAAGAATAAGCGCTCGAGGTCTTCTGATTCTCCAACTCTAATCCTGTGCCAATTAGTTTGAGCCTAGGAGGGCCGGGTGTAATGGCGCAATACAGAATTATCACCTTTCTCTTTTACACTCTCTCCGCCATCAAATGAAATACGAGGAGACCCATGAACAATGTCTTATTAAAATCAACAATTGATCTCATCTTTGTTCACGCCGCTTGTTCAATTAAACAAATGTGTACATCAAAACCTGTGCATGGCTTCGCGGGAGTCACCAGGTTCAAGAGGAGTTTTCTGGTCGCTCTGTCTCTGATCTCTTTATACGAATCTTTGTGGCTTTAAAGAATCTAGCTGAATCACAGGGAGCCCTTTGTGACGGCCACACCAAATTACAGTAATGAGTGCCACCTCGCATCAGTGCCGTAATGCAATGTTTATGATATAGAAAGACTCAGTAGTGTGTGTTGTGACTGATATGATTTCCTGTTTACTGCGATGAAGGAGAAGAGTAGGCTGAGGGGGGTTGTACGGGTACAGTGGGGTAGAGTGTTTTTTCAAGTGTCTTGGATGTCCTAAATTGTTAATTGTCTTCCTGTAATGGAAACAGGGCCTCCTCTGTCGCCACATTGAGGACTAGCCTTGAACTGATACTCCAAAGTGAAATGTAACAAAGAAGATGTGAAACCTATTTCATGTGTGTGTTAATTTGTTTCATAATTATCTCAGAGCTTTCCGTGTGCTCTCAGAGAGCTCTTTACTCTCTTTGTAGTGCTAGCAACAAGTTCTCACAGTCTCACTGCAGAATTAGATGTTCATACACATTCTTTAAACGTCAAATTTCAAATTTGCACCAAACGTCAAATTTCAAAGTGTTTTTGTTGCTCATGCTGCTCTGTATGGTTCCATTTCCCCAAATGTCAAATTTCGAGTTTAAGGTTTCGGATAGGGTTAAAACATTCCGTTTAGGCAGTCATTCTGAATGGTTATGGTAAGGGTTAAGGTTTGGGATAGGTTTAAAACATTCAGTTTAGGCAATCATTCTGAATGGTTAAGGTTTGAGATAGGGTTAAAACATTAAGTTCAGGCTGTCATTCTGAATGGTTAAGGTATGTGTTAAGGTTTGGGATAGGGTTAAAACCCCAAATAAAGAACTTGTGTCCTCTGTAGTGTATTAGTGACACCTAGTGGTGCAATACCAGCGGGGACTATGAGGCACATGAGGAACGAAGGGAGACTATGCTTGGGTATGCAGTTGGATGGGTTTGGAGACCAGGGATAATGTACAGGTCAATGATTCCAGTGACTCTGAGGCAAGTCGATACATTACAACTGGCGACGAGGATATGGAAATAAAAATAAACCTTATCCACTCAAGCAGCTGGGTGAGGGCAGGAAAAGTGAAATTGTAAAGGGATTTTTCACGAAAACCTAGCTTAGCCGTTCAGTTAACACAGCTAACCAGCAAATAAGTGTGCTAGCCAAAAAAAGAAAGAACAATGGCACTGAGCTTACCTTCTCTCCTGCCGTTTGATGTGCATTCCGACCCAGACAGTTTTGGTTTGCGATGGGCAAATTGAATAAATAGTTTGAAACTGTTCATCACTGCTTCAGGAGTCAAAAATGCAGAATGAAAACTAGCTCTTGTCACGGAGCCCCCCGGTACTGCAGCTCATTCCATTCACCAGCTCCGTCCCTCTACATCACCAGCCTCCTCAAGCTTTTTTTTGGTTAAAAAGAAAGATGGGGGACTGCGCCCCGGCATTGATTATCGAACTCTAAGTTAAGTTCAGCTATCCTTTACCCCCTCATCACAACCATCATCGAACAAATGCACGGGGTGCAGTACTTCACGAAACTGGACTAGAGGAGCGCCTACAATCTTGTGCTCATTTGTGCAGGCGACAAATGGAAATCGTCCTTTTCCACGACCACGGGCCATTACGAGTCTCTCATGATACCTTTTGGCTTGTCTAATGCTCCTTCAGTCTTCCAGGCCATTATTAACGAAGTGTTTCGGGACATGCTGGGATGGGGCGTAGTGGTTCATATAGACATAATTTTCTTCTATTTTGCTGACCGCGCCCAGCATGTCTCGTTAGTCAGGTCTGTGCTGGGAAGACTGTTGGAGCATGATCTATATGTCAAACAAGAGAAGTGTTTGTTTTTTCAGCGGTCTGTGTCCTTTTTGGGCTACCTCATATCCACGGAAAGAGTGGAGTTGGAAGAGCAAAGCGTCAGCTCAGTCAGGCCATGGCCCATTCCCAACTCCAAGAAAGCAGTCCAGCAATTCCTGGGGTTCGCCAACTATTTCCGGAGGTTCATCCGGGGCTTCAGCACTGTGGTCGCGCCTCTTACCTCCCTGCTGAGAGGTCCCCAGCGGCTTCGTTGGACGGCGGAGGCGGAGAGGGCGTTCGAGACACTGAAGGCACGCTTCACCATTGCTCCCGTGCTGGCACATCCAGACCACTCACTTCCCTTCATCGTCGAGGTGGATGCCTCCGAAGTAGGAGTAGGGGGAGTGCTGTCACAGCACACCGGAACTCCTCCATAGCTGCGGCCCTGCGCCTTTTACTCCAAGCAGCTGAGCTCCGCCCAGAGGAGCTACGATGTAGGGGACCGGGAACTCTTGGCGGTCAAGAAGGCTCTGAAGGCATGGAAGCACTGGCTTTAGGGGTCCGAACACCCTTTCCAGGTGTGGACGGACCACCGTAACCTTGAGTGCATCAGGGGAGGCTAAACCCGAAGAGGCTAAACCCAAGACAGGCCGGGGGGTTCACGTTCTTTGAGCCTGGCCTATAAGAAAGCGTGAATTGGAACCTGGCGAAGAATAGAACCCCCCCGGCCTGTCTCGGGTTTAGCCTCTTCGGGTTTAGCCTCCCCTGCCTCTCCCCTGCCTCTATAGATCATAGAGGCAAGCCTCTATGGTTTGCCTCTATGACGCAGAGGAGAGGGAAGGAGAGGAGACCCCCATCATCCCTCCGTCCTGTATCATCGTACCAGTGGTGTGGGATGTGGACGCCGACATACGGCAGGCCCTGCGTACGGAACCCTCACCTGCACAGTGCCCGGAGAACCACACCTACGTGACCATGGGTGTTTAGGGACCGCCTCCTTACCTGGGTGCACACGGCGACTGTGTCGAGTCATCCTGGGATAGGCCGTACCATCGCCTGACTGACTGAGAAGTACTGGTGGCCCACCTTGGCGAGGGACGTCCGGGTTTACGTCTCTTCCTGATACATCTGTGCCCAGTCTAAGACACCCTTATGGTCTCACCTCTCGGTGGACTTTATCACTGACCTTCCCCCCTCCCAGGGGAACACCACCATTCTCGTCGTTGTGGACCGGTTTTCCAAAGCTTGTCGCCTCCTCCCTCTGCCTGGGCTCCCATTGGCCATGTAAACCACGGAGGCTCTTTTTACGCATGTCTTCCGGCATTACGGGATCCTGGAGGACATTGTGTCAGATCATGGCCCTCAGTTCACCTCACGAGTATGGAAAGCGTTCATGGAACGCCTGGGGGTCACGGTCAGTCTCACCTCCGGGTACCACCCTCAAGCTAATGGGCAGATGGAGAGGGTCAATCAGGAAGTGGGTAGGTTCCTGAGGTGTTACTGCCAGGAGGGGGGACTTTCTTAGGACTAGTGAACTACTGTGGCAGATTCAGGCTGTATCACAACCAGCCATGATTGGGAGTTGGCCCAGTTTTCACTTGGTTTGGCCGGTGAAGACCGTCATTGTAAATAAGAATTTGTTCTTAACATGTAAAAAAATAAAAAATAAATGTAGCCCTAATCTGGCAACCACATCGAACCACTGAGAAGACTCACAAAAGCATTACGCAAATGGAATGGGAAGATGAACAAGAGTCATCATTCAACGCGCTGAAGAACTCACTGGCCAGTTCACACAACATGGCTTACTTCAATCAAGATGCAGAGACACAAGTGATTGTGGATGCTAGTCCAGTGGGGCTAGGGGCTATCTTGAGTCAGAACCAAAATATGTTTGACACAGGCCACTGTACTACACTAGCCGTGCTCTCACAGGTGTAGAGCGACGCTATTCTCAGACTCAAAGAAAGGCACTCGCCATAGTCTGGGCGTGCGAGAGGTTTCATGTGTTTCTCTATGGCAAACACTTTGTAATGGTAAACAACCACAAGCCAATAGATACAATTTATTCTCCAAAATCCAAACCACTAATGAGGATCGAGAGATGGGCACTGAGAATGCAGCCTTACAGATTTAAGGTTGTATACAAGCCTGTGCCTCAGAATGCAGCCGACTCACTGTCCCGGTTGACTCTGGACCCTCCGGCATCTCCACACTACAGGGACAACCACATCTATTACGTAGCCAAACACACAGTGCCATGTGTATCCACCACTACGAGAGCTGGAAGAAATGTCAGCAAAGGACCCAGTTCTAGCTACTTTACGAACAAGCATCAGACAGGCTGACTGGAGCACATGCGACACTGCATACCGACGGGTTCAAAAATAACTGTCTATTGTTGGACAGATAATTGTACGAGGCAACCGCATTATCATGCCACGAGCCGCTCAGAAACAGACTTTGATGTTAGCACAGGAAGGGCATCAAGGGGATTGTAAAAACCAAACACTACACAAAAAAGTGTGGTGGCCAAACATTGATAAAGAGGTTAAACTGTTCGTGAAGTCCTGTCCAGCGTGTCAAGTCAATGGCACACCACCAAAGCAGCAGGTCCCCACAGTCAGAACAGAGCTACCAACTGAACCATGGCAGATCCTAGCCATTGACGTGTGTGGGCCGTTTCCAACAAGAGAACACCTCCTCGTAACAACAGACAACTACTCCAGATGGGTTGATGTGAGTATCCTAAACCGCATCACCACCGCCAATATAATCACAAGCCTGAGGGAGACGTTCGCAGTCCATGGGTATCCTATTGTGGCGGATACTGCCGCTCCTCTCATCGCAAGGGATTTCCAAGCATACGTGGAGGAAAAAAGGATTCGACACCGCCACATCACTACATACTGTTGCCCCGATGTAGAATACCTCACAATCAAATGCCAATCATTTTACCTCCCGCGAAAATTATCTTCGGTTATAGTCACAGCCGTGTACATTCCCCCTCAAGCCGATACCCCGACAGCCCTCTGACATCTTAATTCCAGACAAGCTAAACACCTTCTTCGCCTGCTTTGAGGATAACACAGTGCCACCGACACGGCCCGCTACCAAGGACTGTGGGCTCTCCTTCTCCACGGCCAACGTGAGTAAGACATTTAAGCATGTTAACCCTCACAAGGCTGCCGGCCCAGACGTCATCCCTAGCCGCGTCCTCAGAGCATGCGCAGACCAGCTGGCTGGAGTGTTTACGGACATAATAAATCTCTCCCTATCCCAGTCTGCTGTCCCCACATGTTTCAAGATGTCCACCATTGTTCCTGTACCCAAGACAGCAAAGGTAACTTAACTAAATTACTATCGCCCCAGAGCACTCACTTCTGTCATCATGAAGTGCTTTGAGAGACTAGTCAAGGATTACCTTACCTTACCTGACAGCCTAGACCCACTTCAATTTGCTTACCACCCCAATAGATCCACAGACGATGCAATCGCCCTCACACTGCACACTGCCCTATCCCATCTGGACAAGAAGATTACCTATGTAAGAATGCTGTTCATTGACTATAGCTCAGCATTCAACACCCTAGTACCCTCCAAGCTCCCAAGCTCATCATTAAGCTCGGGGCCCTGGGTCTGAACTTCGCCCTGTGCAACTGGGTCCTGGACCGTCCAGAAGGTAGGAAACCACACGTCCACTTCGCTGATCCTCAACACTAGGGCCCCACAGGGGTGCATGCTCAGCCCCCTCCTGGGCTCCCTGTTCACCCATGACTGTATGGCCACACACGCCTCCAATTCAATCATCAAGTTTGTAGATGACACAACATTAGTAGGCCTGATTACCAAAAATGACGAGACAGCCTACAGGGAGGAAGTGAGGGCCCTGGGAGTGTGGTGTCAGGAAAATAATCTCTCACACAACGTCAACAAAACAAAGCAGAGGGAGCACCCCCCTATCCACATCGACGGGACAGCAGTGGAGAAGTTGGAAAGCTTTGAGTTCATCGGCGTACACATCACTGACAAACTGAAATGGACCACCCATACAGACAGTGTGGTGAAGAAGGCACAACAGCGCCTCTTCAACCCTCAACAAGCTGAAGAAATGTGGCTTGGCACCTAAAACCCTCACAAACTTTTACAGATGTACAATTGAGAGCATCCTGTTGGGCTGTATCTCCTCATGGTACGGCAACTGCACCAACCGCAACCGCAGGGCTCTCAAGAGGGTGGTGCGGGCTGCCTAACGCATCACCGGGGGCAAACTACTTGTCCTCCAGGACACCTAGAGCACACAATGTCATATTCAGGCCAAAAAGATTATCAAGGACAGCAACCACCCGAGCTACTGTCTGTTCTCCCCGCTATCACCCTTAAGGCGAGTTCAGTACAGGTGCATCAAAGTTAGGCCCGACTGAAAAACAGCTTCTATCTCAAGGCCATCAGACTGTTAAATAGCCATCACTAGCACCTTAGAGGCTGCTGCCCTATATACATAGACTTGAAATCACTGGCCACTTTAATAATGGAGCACATTGCTCGTCTAAATATTTATATATTCTGAATTCTATTCCTTTTCTCTTAGATTTGTGTGTGTTGTGTGTATTCTTGTGAAATGGTTAGATATTACTTGTTAGATATTACGGCACTGTTGGAGATAGAAACACAAGCATTACGCTACACTCGCAATAACATCTGCTAAACACGTGTAGGTGACCAATAATATTTGATTTGATTTGATTTACTTGCCTCAGGCCAATGGCGAAGTTGAAAGACAGAACAGGACGCTCATCAAAGCAATTCCCTGCCCAATCAGAACAGGACGCTCGTCAAAGCAATCCTCTTCCCAATCAAAAAGAAAGGATGGGCACACAGAACTCCAAACGTTTCTCATGGCCTACATGAGTACGCCACACTCAGTCACAGGTCGCAGTCCAGCTGAACTGTTGTTCAACTGCCAAATTAGAACCAATCTGTCAGAGCTGTCAACTGACCTGCAGCCATGAGCTGAACCACACGACAACGCCATTCGCCTTGCTGATGCTGAAAGAAAGGAGAAGGGCCGACAGAACATCAACAGATCTAGGAGAGCAACTGAAAACACAATCCAGCAAGGTGACATGGTTCTGCTACAGCAACCAAAGCAGAACAACTACCGTCAAACCAGAGACATGCACCGTCGTGGACAGGAAGGAGAACACTGTTGTCCTGGAAAGGAATAGCAAGAAGGCCATGCGGCATATATCTTTTGTGAAACTGTGACTACAACCACAGTAAGGACAGTGGACTACAAGTGACAGAGACACTGACCAAACAGAGCCTGATACACTGCCTAGACAAGTGCCTGCACCTGACGAGGCCATTCAACTACAGCCTCGAATCCAAAGACTCAAACAACAAGCTGTGCATCTGAAAGAGTATGGTAGATAGACATGTTGCCATAATGGAGCAGAATAATCTCCAGCACAGTCTCAATGGCAGGGCAGTCTACCCCTAGCCATCACAGAAATTTCCGGCAAGAATTCTTGTTAAATAAACATAGTCAAAAAAAGAGTTCCAGCAATGTAACCAGTGTTATGGTTGGTAGTTTAAAGAGTTCCAGCAATGTAACCAGGGTTGTGGTTGGTAGTTTAAAGAGTTCCAGCAATGTAACCAGTGTTATGGTTGGTAGTTTAAAGAGTTCCAGCAATGTAACCAGGGTTGTGGTTGGTAGTTTAAAGAGTTCCAGCAATGTAACCAGGGTTGTGGTTGGTAGTTTAAAGAGTTCCAGCAATGTAACCAGTGTTATGGTTGGTAGTTTAAAGAGTTCCAGCAATGTAACCAGTGTTATGGTTGGTAGTTTAAAGAGTTCCAGCAATGTAACCAGGGTTGTGGTTGGTAGTTTAAAGAGTTCCAGCAATGTAACCAGGGTTGTGGTTGGTAGTTTAAAGAGTTCCAGCAATGTAACCAGTGTTATGGTTGGTAGTTTAAAGAGTTCCAGCAATGTAACCAGGGTTGTGGTTGGTAGTTTAAAGAGTTCCAGCAATGTAACCAGTGTTATGGTTGGCAGTTTAAAGAGTTCCAGCAATGTAACCAGGGTTGTGGTTGGTAGTTTAAAGAGTTCCAGCAATGTAACCAGTGTTATGGTTGGTAGTTTAAAGAGTTCCAGCAATGTAACCAGTGTTATGGTTGGTAGTTTATAGAGTTCCAGCAATGCAACCAGTGTTATGGTTGGTAGTTTAAAGAGTTCCAGCAATGTAACCAGTGTTATGGTTGGTAGTTTAAAGAGTTCCAGCAATGTAACCAGTGTTATGGTTGGTAGTTTAAAGAGTTCCAGCAATGCAACCAGTGTTATGGTTGGTAGTTTAAGGAGTTCCAGCAATGCAACCAGTGTTATGGTTGGTAGTTCAAAGAAAGTAAAAGTAGACATTACAGTATGTTGTTGTTGGAAAATATTTAAATACTGTATACGAGAGATACTTTATTTTGAGTACTAGATAATGTTTTGTTACATTATAATGCATAGATCTGCAGTTTGGAGATGTGTTATCATAATGGTTAGTCAAACATCTAAGAAGAGGAGGGATGTAGTGTATTAGTGACACCTAGTGGTGCAATACCAGCGGGGACCATGAGGCACATGGGGAACGAAGGGAGACTATGCTTGGGTATGCAGTTGGATGGGTTTGGAGACCAGGAATAAAGTATAGGTCAATGATTCCAGTGAGTCTGAGTCAAGACGATACATTACATCCACGACTGGGATCAAATACGCAACCGTTTTATCCAGAATCATGGATTTACGCCCATCCACAACGCCCAAGCAACACCCAAGGCTACTTGATGGTAATAGCGCTCACAGTTGCCCCTAGTGGCTGGTTTCCCATCGTCCTCAGGACAATTTTATTTATATTCTCTTTATTTTCAGGGAAAGTTAAATACTCTATGTAGAAAATTAACGGCTGGCAAAATCTGGCACATTTACAGAAATGTGGATCAACAGGTAGACAATACATTTTTTTGTGACCAGCTTTTTTATTTAGTTTTGTCATTTTTCTGTTTCAGAGGGATGTTACAGGTACAAAAACAATCAAATAAATGCATACAAAGATAACCCAGACCTATATCCCCCTTCAGTCCCCAACCACTCGCCCGCATCTTCCTTCGCCCCTCTGTGTAAATGCAGCCAATGTCTATTTTCCCTGTTAAATAAAGTCAGAGTAAATACAAAACCTTGTTTTCTTAGCAAAGTGGGTGCTATGAAGAGAGTTGAACCTTTGAGTCACTGATATGAAAATGCGAACGTGCTCTGTCACATTGGGGGATAGCCATGTTTTAGAATAACAGGGAAACTTGTACATGTGAGGTGTATGAAATGGCCCCCCTGTGACGTGAGAGAACAAAGTGTGTTTGTGTGTGTGTGTGTGTTTGTGTGTGTGTGTGTGTGTGTGTGTGTGTGTTTGTGTGTACAGTTGAAGTCGGAAGTTTACATAAACTTAGGTTGGAGTCATTAAAACTCAATTTTCAACCACTCCACAAATTTCTTGTTAGCAAACTATAGTTTTGGCAAGTCGGTTAGGACATCTACTTTGTGCATCCAACAATTGTTTACAGACAGATTATTTCACTTATAATTCATTGTATCACAATTCCAGTGGGTCAGAAGTTTACATACACTAATTTGACTGTGCCTTTAAACAGCTTGGAAAATTCCAGAAAATAATGTCAAAAGCTTCTGATAAGCTAATTGACATAATTTGAGTCAATTGGAGGTGTACCTGTGGATGTATTTCAAGGCCTGCCTTCAAACTCAGTGCCTCTTTGCTTGACATCATGGGAAAATCAAAAGAAATCAGCAAAGACCTCAGAAAAAAATGTGTGGACCTCCACAAGTCTGGTTCATCCTTGGGAGCAATTTCCAAACACCTGAAGGTACCACGTTCATCTGTGCAAACAATAGTATACAAGTATAAACACCATGGGACCACGCAGTCGTCATACCTCTCAGGAAGGAGACGCATTCTGTCTCCTAGAGATGAACGTACTTTGGTGTGAAAAGTGCAAATCAATCCCAGAACAACAGCAAAGGACCTTGTGAAGATGCTGGAGGAAACAGGTACAAAAGTATCTATATCCACAGTAAAACGAGTCCTATATCGACATAACCTGAAAAGCCGCTCAGCAAGGAAGAAGCCACTGCTCCAAAACCGCCATGAAAAAGCCAGACTACGGTTTGCAACTGCACACGAGGACAAAGATTGGACTTTTTGAAGAAATGTCTTCTGGTCTGATGAAACAAAAATAGAACTGTTTGTCATAATGACCATCGTTCTGTTTGGAGGAAAAATGGGGATGCTTGCAAGCCGAAGAATACCATCCCAACCATGAAGCACGGGGGTGGCAGCATCATGTTGTGGGGGTGCTTTGCTGCATTAGGGACTGCTGCACTTCACAAAATAGATGGCATCATGAGGGAGGAAAATTATGTGGATATATTGAAGCAACATCTCAAGACATCAGTCAGGAAGTTAAAGCTTGGTCGCAAATGGGTCTTCCAAATAGACAATGACCCAAGCATACTTCCAAAGTTGTGGCAAAATGGCTTAAGGACAACAAAGTCAAGGTATTGGAGTGGCCATCACAAAGCCCTGACATCAATCCTATAAAAATAAATTGTGGGCAGAACTGAAAAAGCATGTGCGAGCAAGGAGGCCTACGAACCTGACTCAGTTACACCAGCTCTGTCAAGAGGAATGGGCCAAAATTCACCCAACTTATTGTGGGAAGCTTGTGGAACGCTACCTGAAGTGCTTGACCCAAGTTAAACAATTTAAAGGCAGTGCTACCAAATACTAATTGAGTGTATGTAAACATCTGACCCACTGGGAATGTGATGAAAGAAATAAAAGCTGAAATAAATCATTCTCGCTACTATTATTCTGACATTTCACATTCTTAAAATAAAGTGGTGATCCTAACTGACCTAAGACAGGGAATTCTTACTAGGATTAAATGTCATGAAACTGAGTGTGTGTGTGTGTGTGTGTGTGTGTGTGTGTGTGTGTGTGTGTGTGTGTGTGTGTGTGTGTGTGTGTGTGTGTGTGTGTGTGTGTGTGTGTGTGTGTGTGTGTGTGTGTGTGTGTGTGTGTGTGTGTGTGTGTGTGTGTGTGTGTGTGTGTGTGTGGGTATATGTGACTGTAAGTGTGTGTTTGTGTGTGTGTGTTCACACTGTCATTGGGACCTGTCAGCTCCCTGAGGAGCACTGCCACAAGTTTCAACACTTCTGTCATCATCTGTGAGGAGAGCTGAATTGTGTTTCCAGTATACACCTGAGAGTAGTTAGAACAACGCCTCGGAGTCCTGTCTGTGGTGATGATGTACTTGGGTGTGTGTGCTTGTCCTGTAGTTCCTCTGTCTGTCAAAGACAAACAACAGATTTTAAATCCCTCATAAATATTATAATTATTTTCACACCCACTGCATTGCTGGTTAATTCATTTCAATTAGTGGAAATGTTTGCCAAACTCATGAAGCTACTCATCATATATGTGTACAAGTGATAGTATTCCGACATCCCCATTCCACCTATCCATGAAACCTTAGAATACTGGTTATCACTAGACAGACCCCTGCCCCTCCCTTAAAGGCTTCTGTGACTATCATGTACGATACTGAACCTTGCGAACCCTGATCTCCCTCCTCTCTCTCTCTCCCTCTCTTTCTCTCCCCCTCTCTCCCGCTCCCTCCCCTTCTCACCCTCTCTCCCGCTCCCTCTCCTTCTCACCCTCTCTCCCTCTCCCTCTCCTTCTCACCCTCTCTCCCTCTCCCTCGCCTTCTCTCCCCCTCTCTCCCGCTCCCTCTCCTTCTCACCCTCTCTCTCCCTTATCTCCCCCTGGAGCTCCGGTTGTGTCCTTTGCCGTCCCCATGTGGCCATGGTCAAGTCAGCGATGTTCTCCCAGCAAGGGTTCCCAAGGAGACATGGGAGAATTCAACGAAACCAAACCTAATGAGGGGCCAAAAGGGACTGAACTACAGGGACTGAGGTATCGGCCCTGTCTCCGTACATTCCCCTGCTGGCCTTCTCCCTTTTCCCCACATGCCCTGCTTCTAGGCCAAATGACCCCCCAGGAAGGACCTAGAGGACTGGGGGAGGCTGAGGGGCTGCAGGTTGCCAGCTGGAGGCTACTGGCTCCCTAGCACCGTAACTCCTTTACTTTGTTCTGTCCGCCTCCATGCTCCTGCTGTGTTGCTGTCCCAGATCCATGACTTTAGCAGGAATAGGCCCCCCTAGGCCACTCCCACTGCACTGAGGATAGAGAGACACAGATGCCTGGGTCTCCCTACATCTCCATCTCCCTAGGGGTCTCTCTCTCCATGGGACAGAGGGTCTACTGCTGGGAGTGACTGTACTGCTGACTCATGCTGGGGAATGATTCTCACCTCAACAGAAGTTGAAAAGAGGGTGCACTTTCAAAGACATAAGATGAACTCTCAAGTACATCTCTTTGGGCAACACAGAATAACGTGAGTTGGAAAATGTGTGGATATTATAAGTATATTGTGTGATGTTTATCACCTTGCCAAAATGAACAGCTGGTCTATAATACGAACTTAAAGTACAGATGTGATTTAGCCAGCAGTAATTGTTGATGCCCACTCTCTTTCTTATGCTATTGCTGGCATTTCTCCAACTACTCAAGAATATATTTTTTCCAGAGGAGTAATTATTTCAGAGAATTTGGGCATGTAATAATCAAGCATATGGTGTCCAAGCTGAGGCAATAGTTTACCTGGTGTATTACCCTGCAGTGCTGAGAACAGAGGAACACGCAAGTTGCTACTGACATAATACAAGCATGTGATCAGAAAGCATTAGAGCCTTCGGATTTATGTCATAGCTTGAGTCCCAAATTGTAACCTTTTCCCTATATAGCACATTACTCCCTACCAGACCTTGTCAAAAGTAGTGCACTCCATAGGGAATAGAGTGCCATTTGAGACATAAAGATGCTGTATCCAGATACCCACAGTAAATTATTATGATAGATGATAATGATATATTATTTTAAATATTCAATAGGCTCCATTGTTGACAGTCATCCAATAAATAATGTTGTTCTTCTTTTACATAGAATTAGATATGATTATTACAGTATGAAAGACTATTCTGGTCCTTCACATTTATTTGGCCTATCTGAATGTTAATGTTTTCATTTTCTTCTTCAACAATGGAGCCACTGTCATCAATATGCACATAGTGGGTGTTAATGGTGATCGGTGGAATGGTGTCGCACCACATAATAGGCAGAGCGAACAAAGACTTTCCCCCAGCACAGGCCTGTATTTGGGGAAGGGCGGTGGGGGAGGGGGGTGGAGGCTGGAGGGGTATTCATCACTGTCGAGAGGAACAAAGAGAACCTGTGGAGTGTTAAGAGAAGGGCTCTTCCACTGGGCTCTCAGAATATATTATAGACTAGCTACACACACACACACACACACACACACACACACACACACACACACACACACACACGCACACACACACACACGCACGCACGCACGCACGCACGCACGCACGCACGCACGCACACACAAACACACACACACGCACACACAAACACACACACGTTTGTCATACTATCCTTTTTTAAAATTTAATTTAAATGTATTTTAATTTCACCTTTATTTAACCAGGTAGGCCAGTTGAGAACAAGTTCTCATTTACAACTGCGACCTGGCCAAGATAAAGCAAAGCAGTGCAACACAAACAACAACATAGAGATACACATGGAATAAACAAACGTACAGTCAATAACACAATAGAAAAAATCTATATTCAGTGTGTGCAAATGAGGTAAGATTAGGGAGGTAAGGCAATAAATAGGCCGTAGTGGCGAAGTAATTACAATTTAGCAATTAAACACTGGAGTGATAGATGTGCAGAAGATGAATGTGCAAGTAAAGCTACTGGCGTGCAAAGGAGCAAAAAATAAAAAATAAATAACAATATGGGGATGAGTTAGTTGGATGGGCTATTTACAGATGGGCTATGTACAGGTGCAGTGATCTGTGAGCTGCTCTGACAGTTGATGCTTAACGTTAGTGAGGGAGATATGAGACTCCAGCTTCAGTGATTTTTGCAATTCGTTCCAGTCATTAGCAAGAGAGAACTGGAAGGAAAGGCGGCCAAAGGAGGAATAGGCTTCGGGGGTGACCAGTGAAATATACCTGCCGGAGCGCGTGCTATGGGTTGGTGCTGCTATGGTGACCAGTGAGCTGAGATAAGGCGGGGCTTTACCTTGTGGGGACCAAACAATTGAACAATTGATTCCCATTCAAAATCCTATTTTACCTTAACCTCAACCTTAACCCCTAACCCTAAACATAACCCTAACCCCTAACCTTAACCCTAATACTAACCCTAATCGTAACCCTAACCCCAACCTTAACCCTTAACCCTAATACTAACCCTAATCGTAACCCTAATCCTAAACCGTATCCCTAAACCTTAACATAACCTTAACCCTTAACCTTAACCCTAATAGTAACCTTAATTGTAACCCTGACCCTAAACCTAAATCCTAAGCCTAAAATAGCTGTTTTCCTTGTGAGGACCTCTTTTCACACACACTCACCCACAACATACGGGTTTACTCTGACTAGTGCGCTGGGGTGCTGTGGTGGGGTACACTAGTGGGGGGCGAGGAGCAGAGCAGAGAGGAGAGGGTTTGGTGGGTCTGTGATTCCTGATATCAGCTCGGTCCCAGGCTGCCGTTCCACAGTCTATTTGCCTCTCACAACAAAGCATTTTAGGGGCCAGCACTAATCAGGCTTAGCTGGGAGCACTGTCCTTATCTGAGAGCGTCAGACCGCCGGCACTGCCAGCTTGTTCTCCGCTGATAGCAACAGCCGCAACTAAATTAAATCTAGATTCCAAATACACACACCCAAAATAATACACCCCTTATGATGATGAGAATGACTACCTCTGCAGCCGGTAGGAACCAAAAACCAGACCCTGGCCCTGAGACCCCCCCTCTGCTCTGAGGTTGGGGAATAATAACCTACACCCCCCCACCCCCCCACCCCAACCCCCTCAAAAACTAAAGACACATGTTATTGTTACCGAAAAGACTCAACTTGACTCGAGACACCAAACAAGCCGCAAGACTGTTGAATGAATTCCCATTTGGCCCGATCAGGACCATATAAAACCACCAGTCAACAAAATAGATTTGCTATTACAACTAAGAGAAGTAAGTTGAGAATCAGTGTGTTTTTCAATGTGATTGTAGCGTGGATTGTGATACGCCCTCTAAGGTGGTGACTGCTATGGCGGCGGGGCCATTAAGAGGCTGAATGAATGGGTGCTTCAGGGATGTTTAGGTCGAGGACTCTTCAGTGTGTTCAGAAGTGGAACACCACCAGGCTAATGAACTCAGAGACAAGAAGGAGAGAAGCAGAAAAAAGCGAGAGAGGATGAATGGAGCAGGAGATCATTATAGGTCATTCATAGTCTCCAGGACATCAACACTGATCTCTCCTAGAAGTCTTTCGCTGCTCAACACACAATGGCCTGATTTCAGCCAGTTGTCAGCGACTCTTTCAATACCTGCGTTTGAGAATAGACGTCAAATTATGACGCAATCAGTCTGAGTTGATGCGGTAACAGTCACGTCTTGAGAATAGCCATTATGTCATTATCATTATCTCATTGTAAAGGAACATTAGATGAATAAAGACCTATTTTATTTAAATCATAAGTGATACCTATCGGATCCTTTCAGCATAAAAATCTCTATTAATAAAAAATGCAATAAATTCAAACACTGTTGTCAGCTCAATGAAAATAGTTCAGGGTCTAATCATCGATGCTACAGTTTGTTGGCCTGTAGAAGGTCTATTTTTCCCAATAGGTGAAATGTGTGTGTCTTTGTGTGTTCGTGTGCATGCATGTGCGCCTGCTTGTGTGTATGTGTGTACGTGTCTCTGACCTGACTGAATTGTGGAAATATGTGTAAGATGTCTCTCAGCAGCAGCAGATACCCAGGTGGCAGATCCTTCTACTCTGTGCCATCATTGATATTCCCCTCAAAGATCAGGGAGAGCTGTCACCCAACCCAAGCGTGGCAGAGGTGCCACAGACCTCTGGTGGGAGCCTGAAGCATGACAGAGAAAAGAGGAACAGATAGAGAAAGCGAGAGGAAGAAAAAGAGAGAGAGGCAGAGAGAGAGAAAGAGGAAGAAAGAGAGACAGACACTGGTCACATTATAAATAGAAATAATAAATTCTGTATTTTTAGCCTGATCTACTCTTCTATCTCTCCTTTTCACAACATCTTGTGCAGTGCATCCAAAATTGGGAGGTTAAGTGAAATTCTCTCTTGTGTTTTGTTGAAACCAAAGGAGCACTACAGCATTAATTGAAATTTCAAACGGTGCCGGGGCAGTGGATGTGTGTGAGTGTGTGTGTGTGTGTCTGTGTGTGTGTGTGTGAGTGTGTGTGTCTGTGTGTGCTGATGCTTCTGTGTGTGTATACGGATGATGTTTGGGATCCACCTTGTCAATTATTCAGTCTTTGAAGGCAAGAACATAGTTGTTCCTTTCACCTGGCATTACCCCTCTCTACTGCTTTATCCAGAAGAACAGAACAGCCATTGAAGAGATTATAAAATACATTTGTTTCTTCTCACAGTGATGTATGCACTAGCTCCCTGAGCATGACATGACATTAGAGTTTCCATAGGCTGGAGCGACAGATTACAATGGCAAGAACTGAGATAGCAATCGGGCCATTCTTTAGATACAATGGAGTGGTGGCCGAGAGTAGAGAGAGAGAGAAAGAGCGAGAGAGAGAGAGAGAGAAAGAGAAACGGAGACACACACACACACAACTCTCCTGTTATGATTGTGACACTTCAATCCTATTGTTTACGAGCCTACTGACACACAGGCACCAATACAAATGTAATGAACAGGCCAGGGAGTCCATCAGCGCCTCTCTCATGACCCTTTCTTGAAACGGTGACGAGCGATTGGCCTGGACTTTTGAGCTCCTGGGGCTCAGGTTCAGTGTTGACCCCAGGGGAGGTGAGGGGGGATGGGGGTTGTACGGGTCACGGCTGCCCCTGGCCTGGACCTCTTGATCTACTGGTCAGTCTGGAGGTGACAGCTCATTAACAAGACAATCTGACTGACCGCTCTGTGTTTGACCGTTCCCTCCCGTCCCTCCCCCTGCTTCTTTCATCCTCTCCATTCAAGTAGATCTGCTGTGATACCTCATGTATTGGAGGAAGCACAAGGTAAAAGACAGGCGGAGAGAGAGCAGCTCCTCTTTATGCAAAGCGGAAATGAAGCAGCTCCTGGATGATCTTTCCTGTGGAAATGAGGGAGAAAGAGAGGGAGGGACAGATAGATGGTTAGAGAGGGGGAGATATAATGGGAGAGAAAGATAGAGAGAGATTGTAATAGCTAGAGAAAGGGGAGAGAGAGAGAGGTTGTAATAGCTAGAGAAAGAAGAGAGAGGTTGAAATAGAGAAAGGAGAGAGAGAGAGAGGTTGAGAGAGGGAGAGAGAGAGAGAGTTGAGATAGAGAGAGTTGAGATCGAGAAAGAAGAGAGAGAGAGAGGTTCTGATGAAGAGAGAGTTGAGATAGAGAAAGAGATAAAGGAGAGACAGAGTAGGGCTGAGATAGAGAGAGAGGTTGAGATAGAGAAAGAGATAAAGGAGAGACAGAGTAGGGCTGAGATAGAGAAAGAGATAAAGGAGAGACAGAGTAGGGCTGAGAGAGAGAGATGGGGTTGAGATAGAGAAAGAGATAAAGGAGAGACAGAGAAGGGCTGAGATAGAGAGAGAGGTTGAGATAGAGAAAGAGAGAGAGAGAGGATGAACTACGTAGAGAGAGAAACTATAGATAGAGAGAGAGGGTTAACTACATAGAGAGAGATATTAAAGATAGATAGAGAGAGAGGTTGAGCTAGTTAGAGAGATAGAGAGAGAGGCTGAACTACGTAGAGAGAGAGAGGAATTAGAGATAGATAGAGAGAGAGGCTGAACTATGTAGAGAGAAATTATAGATAGATGAGAGGTTGAGCTAGAGAGAGAGAGAGAGAGAGAGAGAGAGAGAGAGAGAGAGAGAGAGAGAGAGAGAGAGAGAGAGAGAGAGAGAGAGAGAGAGAGAGAGAGAGAGAGAGAGAGAGAGAGAGAGAGAGAGAGAGAGAGAGAGAGAGAGAGAAATTATAGATAGAGAGAGAGGCTGAACTACGTAGGGAGAGAGAAATTAAAGATAGATAGAGAGAGGTTGAGCTAGGTAGAGAGAGAATTTATTAAAATTAATTTGTTAATTTTTATTGTTTATTTCACTTTTGTATATTATCTACCTCACTTGCTTTGGCAATGTTAACACATTTCCCATGCCAATAAAGCCCCTTGAATTGAATTGAATTGAATTGAATTGAGAGAGAGAGAGAGGCTGAACCACGTAGAGAGAGAGGCTGAACTACATAGAGAGAGAGAAATTGAAGATAGATAGAGAGAGAGGCTGAGCTAGGTAGAGAGAGAGAGCGAGAGAGAGAGAGAGAGAAAGAGAGAGAGAAATTATAGATAGATAGAGAGGCTGAACTATGTAGAGAGAGAAATTATAGATAAGATGCTGAACTACGTAGAGAGAGAAATTATAGATAGATAGTGAGAGAGGCTGAACTACATAGAGAGAGATAAATTAAAGATAGATAGAGATAGAGGTTGAGCTAGACAGAGAGAGAGAGAAAGAGAGAGAGGCTGAACTACGTAGAGAGAGAAATTATAGATAGATAGAGGCTGAACTACGTAGAGAGAGAAATTATAGATAGATAGAGAGAGAGGCTGAACTACATAGAGAGAGATAAATGATGGATAGATAGAGATAGAGGTTGAGCTAGACAGAGGCTGAACTACATAGAGAGAGATAAATGATGGATAGATAGAGATAGAGGTTGAGCTAGACAGAGGCTGAACTGCATAGAGAGAGATAAATGATGGATAGATAGAGGTTGAGCTAGACAGAGACTGAACTACATAGAGAGAGATAAATGATGGATATATAGAGATAGAGGTTGAGCTAGACAGAGGCTGAACTACATAGAGAGAGATAAATTATGGATAGATAGAGATAGAGGTTGAGCTAGACAGAGGCTGAACTGCATAGAGAGAGATAAATGATGGATAGATAGAGGTTGAGCTAGACAGAGGCTGAACTACATAGAGAGAGATAAATTATAAATACAGAGAGAGAGAGAGAGAGAAAGGAGGGATGGGAGAGAAGAGGGAGCCTCCCTCCTCTCCTCTCATCCCTCCTGTCTGACACCTCTCAGAACGACAGATTCCATCAGCACTTCTCAGTCCCGGAGGTGCCACGAGATTTCCCCCTGCAAACAATAGTCATCAGCAGAAAAAGGTCTAAACAAAGGGAGAGAGTGAACTCTGTTCTGCAGCTCGCAGCAGTGTAAAAAAAGCTTATCATATTGCATGCAGAGTTCAATAAGCTCAGTTTCATTGCTTCATCAAATTGGCGGGAGGCGTAAGGGGGCATATTTTCAAATGTCACAGAGACATTGGCCTGCGATGGGCGTACGGTACGGTACCGGCCCTGGCTCATTGCTGTGTCTGCAGGATAGGAGGGCTAGACATGGGACAGGAGAGGAGAGACCTCCCTCTCTCATCTTCACTCTCTCGTCTTCCCTCTCTCGTCCTCCCTCTCTCGTCCTCCATCTCTCGTCCTCCCTCTCTCATCTTCCCTCTCTGGTCCTCCCTCTCTGGTCCTCCCTCTCTCGTCTTCCCTCTATCATCTTCCCACTCTCGTCCTCCTACTCTCATGTCTTCCCTCAGAATAACCCCTTTTACAGTGTCCATATTAGTACAGCCTCAATCTCAGCCAGATGTTCTATTATTACTGTAGACTACTCCTTAGTATGTTCTTACTGCAATACTCTAAATTGTTATGTTGACATTTTATGAATAACATTGTTGATTAGGGGTTGAAGATTGGTAGCACAAAGTTCAACACATCATGTCATGAACAGATCCATGAACAAAAATAGCAACACTATTACATTTAACCCAGTATTGCCTTCAAAATACTGGTAGTGCATTAAAAAACGGGTTACTTAACACTCAGAACACAACTCAGGCTTGTTTAACATGATAAAGCGGATGCTTCGTCTAACACTGCTGTGACGGGGGTTCTCACCTGCACAATGTAGATGCCTCTAATTACCTGATAGCTGGTTATTACTGTTGCTGACTGCCCCATATAGGCTGCTCTCTCCTCTCTCTCTCTCCTCTTTCTCCATCTCGTCTCCTCTTCTTATCCCATTGCCATTCAAGCTGCTTCTCTCTTCCTCTCTCTCTCCTGTGCTTAATTGTACTATCAGCTGACCTCGGCAGAAAGCCCACAGCGGGGCTTTGTCTCTTAACCTCTCCTCTCTACTAGCTGTAACCACGTCACGTCCCTCCACAATGACACCATCAACACTGTCCTCTGCTACAGAATACTAATGGCGTATTAGTGCCGAGAAAACGTTTACCCGTTACACCATGAGAGAGCCAGCGTGAACCAGTACCCCTGCCGTGAACCGGTACCCCCGCCGTGAACCGGTTACCCCCGCCGTGAACCGGTACCCCCGCCGTGAACCGGTACCCCCGCCGTGAACCCATACCCCCGCCGTGAACCGGTACCCCCGCCGTGAACCGGTACCCCCGCCGTGAACCGGTACCCCCGCCGTGAACCGGTTACCCCCGCCGTGAACCCGTACCCCCGCCGTGAACCCGTACCCCCGCCGTGAACCCGTACCCCCGCCGTGAACCCGTACCCCCGCCGTGAACCGGTTACCCCCGCCGTGAACCGGTACCCCCGCCGTGAACCTGTACCCCCTGCCGTGAACCCGTACCCCCGCCGTGAACCTGTACCCCCTGCCGTGAACCCGTACCCCTGCCGTGAACCCGTACCCCTGCTGTTAATGCAAATGTTCACAATGTGGCTCCCCGTTTAGCCTGAATTTATATCCATTACTGGCCTTTATGAGGCAGCTTCAAAATATACAGCAGTTATTAACTTATTTCTAGGTTGTCCTGTTGGAAGAACCACCCAGGCTGTTGCTCTTTTAGTTGACCTGAGTAAAAAACATCAAACTGGGGCCCTTTCATTAGCCTGGGTACCAGTCTGTTTATGCCAGGATGCCATTCTTTGTCACTCATGTTTGGTATGACACGGCTATGAGTGGAATGATGGCACAAACCGGCTGGCACCTAGGTTAGCCTTCCATGGTAGTACGTTCCAATATCCACACTAGCATAGAATCCTTAGCATAGAATCCCCAATATATTCCTTCATTCTAAGGAGTATGCCAGCATGGGCACTGGAAGAGAACCATCCATTTTAAGGTGAGTTGATGCTCCTAACTAAAAGTGTTGGGTTGAACTAGTCTGTCACAAGCAGAAGAGGAGGTAAGAAGTGGGCCAAGCTGGGATAAACGTCCAATAGATGAGTTTAAAAGTTGAGCACCTGTCAGTGGTGATGCCGCCACCTCTTTAGTACTTTGTCTTAAATCACATGACATGTCTGCTCAGAAGAACCAATCACAGACAGACAGACTAGGTTTGAAACGGCTTTGAAAAGCCTTGTTAATAAAAAAATATGATTATTATATTCAATTGAGATATGGAATTTGAATGATTGATTTGTAGATAAACTGAATAAATAAATTGCTCCATGATACATGTAATAAATGGATGTGTTTATGTGTGTTTGTTTGTTTCAGAGAGAGAGAGAGAAAGAAAGAGAGAAAGAGAAAGAGAGAAAGAGAGAGAGAGAGAGAGATAGAGAGAGAAGGAGAGAAATAGTAGATAGAGAAAGAAAGAGAGAGAAAGAGAGAGAGAGAGAGAGCGAGAGAAAGAGAGAGAAGGAGAGAGAGAAGGAGAGAAATAGTAGATAGAGAAAGAAAGAGAGAGAGAGAAACAGAGAGATAAAGAGAGGGAGAGAGAGAGAGAAGAAAAAAAAGAAAGCTGAGAGAGAAAGACTGATAAAAAGCTTTGATTTGAGAGAGGGGAAGGGAGGGTGGGAGACAGGATACGGCCAATTGAAGGCAAAGTAAACACAGGCCCTCTCACAGCCCACCCCTTCTGGCAGTCAATAAGGGGAACAATGTCCACTCTCCAAGACCAGGCTCAAT
Source organism: Salvelinus alpinus (assembly GCF_045679555.1). Lineage (NCBI taxonomy): Eukaryota > Metazoa > Chordata > Actinopteri > Salmoniformes > Salmonidae > Salvelinus > Salvelinus alpinus. The sequence continues at coordinate 23,821,190 of NC_092114.1, forward strand.
ACACCCCGCCAGCCCAGCATTCACAGTCCTCAATGAGACTCAGCGCTTGAGAAAAGGAAATGGTGAAAAAGCCATAGAAGCCACAAGAGGGGCCAATTGACGCTGCTAGCAGGTGGATTTTGCTTCATTCAGGACGAATAGAGAGGGGGAGAAAATGAGGACGCATTTCCTCTGTTGAGAGGGTGATCAGGATGATCTGAAATCAGGGGCCTATTGAAATGGGCTCTTCTGCTCGGTCGTTTTGGCTCCCTCACCCCCGGCTAGACATAAACACATACTTGTAGCGAGCACAACCTCACACACACACACAGACACACACAGACACACACACACACACACACACACACACACACACACACACACACACACACACACACACACACACACACACACACACACACACACACACACACACACACACACACACACACACACACACACACACACACACACACACACACACACACACAACCTCCTTCTCTTTTCTCCCCTCTCCTCTTCTCTCTCCAGCAGCACCTGGCACTCGGCAGCACAGCGGGGCGATGAACTCAATAGCAGCAGAGTGAAGCAGTTAAGCGTCATTATATCTGTGTTCCAGCACCGCGGTAAAGCAGGGTCCCACACACCACGCGCACTGTCATTAACAGGCTCCGGACTCACACAGCGGAGGGAGGGAGGGAGGGAGGGGGGCTGGGCCCGGCAGGGCCAAGCAGGGACCCTGAAAGACTACACAAGAAAGTAACAGAGACCCCCATCCTCCACTCCACCAATCACCACCCAGAATAAAGAGCCCAGCCGCGGGACTTACCGATGTTCCTATGCCTCCTGAGTGGATTGTATTGTTCTGTAGGGCCTGTCTTCCACCCTCCCACAGCGCTGTGCTGTTCTGTAGGGCCTGTCTTCCACCCTCCCACAGCGCCGTGGAGTGAAATGTCATGTCGCTTTTGAAATTGGCCTCCGTTTGAGATGCAGTCATATTCCGTAATGGGAGATGGATGGAGATGGATGTGGGGGAGGAGATCTCTTATTTACTGTATCCTAGATCCATTGAGATGTAGGTTTTTACTCAGCTTTGCCCACTTAGTGTGGTAGGGGAGTTAACCAGCTGATGAGGGTGTATGTTCATGTTTCTGGAAGCTGTGTTATGTGTTATGTAAACTTTTCTATTCTTGTGCACAGAGAAGAAACTACTGGTAGAGGTACACGTGAGAGCAGATGATCAGTGGTGATATTACACAAAGAAACCCAGAAGAGAAAAATGTAACTTATCTGACAATGAAGACCAGTTTTTTATTGAAGCGCTTAGCCTCAATTCTTAGCTCTGTCTGTCTCAGCTAGGAGACAATTCCTATCTGAAAGAAAACGGACATAGAAACGGTCTTTAGAACTGGTAAGACACAACAGATGGAGCTGCCAAGCCTGTGCAGGCTCTTTTCTGGAGTCATCAAACTCATCAACAACGCAACAATCTATTTTTACTCTCCCTGTTTTATCGTCACTGAAAATGGTGTTGAAATAGAAAAATGCTATGCCCATGATGATTTTGTCATTTCTGGGACCGTATTCCTAAAGCGTCTCAGAGTAGGAGTGCTGATCGAGGATCAGTTCTGCCTTTTAGATCGTAAAGATAAGATTACATTACACTCCTGCTCTTAGTCGCTTTATGAATATGGACCCTGGTTTCTATCAACATCTAAACAACAAGAGGAGAGACTGTAGCTCCCAGTGTGTCTCAGCTTAGTGGTAAACCTTCATGTGGATCATCTGTGACCCCTCTTACCAATTATAAAGTGGTCCCATAATGGACATGGAGTGGGGGTTACTGACTCTGTGTGTGGGTGCCCATTAAAAAGATCACAGGGATTCCCCAGCCATACTGGTGTGTGTGTGCATGTGTGACTGGTGTGTGTGACTGGTGTGTGTGTGTATGCGTGAGTCTGTGCGTGCATCTGTGTGTGTGTGTGTGTGTGTAGGTGGGAGGTGTCCATAAGCGTATGTTAATCAATACCGTTAATGTAGCAATGAATTAGGAGTTTAGATGTCACGGGAGGGTTAACACAGCTGATCCGCAGAAGAAACCAGAGGGGCCACCCCAGGGCCCCAGGGCCAACCTATTCCCGGGATCACAGGTTCAACCCCGTATGGGAGCTAATTACGGCAAATTGGAAAAGTGTTGGGAGATGGCGCACATGTGGGGCCTCCCCGAGCGCCAGCACTCCCCGTTGTCAGGGTCCAATGGCGTCCGTCACATTCGCACCTGCTCCGCACGACATTGGTGCAGCGGCAGGCTCCATGTAAACAGTGATAGATAGTGGCCAGCCCATGGTCAATTACAGGCTCTCCTCCCTCCCACTCACTCCACCCTGTATTGATGGAGGGCCACAGGCTTTGTGACTGTGGATCATCTGCTGGAAATTGTCTCCCCGCCTCCCCAGCACCTGCACCATTTGGGGTGGGAGAGGTGGTGGGGTACCGCTGGGGATTGGTGGTCCGTGGTGCTGGAGAGATGCCCCGACCCTATAAAGTCTCCCTATGCTGTGCTGCCCATCACACGAACACATGCTCTCGCACGCACGCACGCACGCACGCACGCACGCACGCACGCACGCACGCACGCACGCACGCACGCACACACACACACACACACACACACACACACACACACACACACACACACACACACACACACACACACACACACACACACACACACACACACACACACACACACACACACACACCAATATGCCTGTGAAATGAACAAGGGGTCTGGGATATAAAAGAGGGAACAGTAATCTGCCACATGTGTCCCCCTCTGTTTATTATTCTGTAATTAGCCCTCTGGCAGACTGCTGGGGGGCGGGTTGGTTCACTCCCTCCAGCCAACCTCCTGCCTCCACCAGGGTTGTCTGTGTTGACTGACACACACAGACAACGCAAAACAAACAAGCAGGGATCCCTCTCTCTCTCTGAGGAGGGATGACTTACAAACAGCATTGCCATGACTTAGAGGGATGGAGGGAGGGATGGAGGGAGGGTTGGAGGGAGGGATGGAGGGATGGTGAGCAAACACCCCCCCCCCCCCCCCTGCAGCCATTTGGCCAGGCTTTAAGAAACAAGCTGTCTGCTGCCTGCCTGCTTTCATGTCTAGAAGCATTTCAGCCTTTTGGAAGTCATGAAATGTGTCTGTGCTGAAACCAGCTGGTGTCGTTCAACCTATACTGGCCTCTTAGGACATTTCGTTTAGACAGTTTCAGCACTGAAGATGCTTATTGGTGGGTTTATTGGACTCATTATGTTGAGCAACCATGAATATCAGATAATACAGAACATACATAAATACTTGCTTGCAGGAAACCAGTACTGGAAGTAAACCTGCATTTGCTTCAGTAAACATGAAGGTGTCTAGGATAATAGTATGTTTAAATAGGTTTGGACACTGTAAAATGATGTTTAAAATTGTGTCTCTTGGCAATGATTCCAATGGACGATATCTGTGAAAATGAGTGAACATCACTCACTGTAGTCCAGGGTGTGTGTGTATGTGGTTTACCTGAGAGGGAGGAGAGAGGAGAGAGGGGGAGTGGAACCATCTGCCTCGATGTCGTGCCTGAAGCGTTTTGTTGTTGGAGAGCCAGGTAGCACTTAGGTGGCGACGCAATCCTCCTTCCTAGCACCCCATCTTTAAAGGAGAGAGGGCGCTCGGTCCCTTACAGTCTGGGGACGAGAGACAAAGCATACAGTTTAGTGGAAAAGCTGGTTATCCATATGAATTAACAGGCTAAACCCCAGGTGTATCTGTCACGCCCTGGCCTTAGTTATCTTTGTTTTCTTTATTATTTTAGTTAGGTCAGGGTGTGACATGGGGGATGTTTGTGTGTTTTTGTCTCGTCTAGGGTGTTTGTATTGTCTAGGGGGTGTTTGTAGAGTTCATGGGGTTATGTTCATTGTAGGTGTTTATGTAAGTCTATGGTTGCCTAGATTGGTTCTCAATTAGAGACAGCTGTCTATCGTTGTCTCTGATTGGGAGCCATATTTAGGCAGCCATAGTCATTAGGTAGGTTGTGGGTGATTGTCTATGTGTAAGTTGCCAGTGTCTGCACTTATTGTTTGTATAGCTTCACGTTCGTCTGTTTGTTGTTTTGATTAGTTTGTATAGTGTTCGTTTCGTTTTCGTCTTCATTAAAGAAGAATGTATTGTTATCACGCTGCGCCTTGGTCCTCCTCACTTAAATGTTACGACGAACGTGACAGTATCATAGGGTTGTATTATTATTATTATCTCATGAGCTAAAATAGAGCTCTAAGCATGTTAGATGAACACAGCCGCAGAGAAGATAGTTTTACTGACACTTTCTATTGATATTATATATATCTATGATATTCTGCTTGGTATAATCTCTACCACCGCTCCTGAGATTCAAGCCTCTGTCATACAGATGTGGGATCTTAATTTGAGCCAGTTTGCTACAGCAGGAAAATAATCCTGCAGCAACAGGAAATGTGAATTACTATGTGGATTATAATTAATGGACATGTTTTTGTAAGAGTTAATACATTTTTCTTTAGAACAAATCAAGTCTGACATTTTACTAACTTTAGAATACTTTTTAAACCATGAATGCACTACAAGTTGGCATTTCCTGCATTGCAGGAAAATTCTCAGCAACAAAGGAGTGATCAAATTTAGATCCTACATCTGTAGGCAGGTCTGTTCTCTCCTGGTGCTGTATGAGACATCTTCAATGGTGATGTATAGGCCACTTGAACTGCGCACACTAAAACAGTCCTTCTGATTGTTCATTAGAACGCACGCACGCACGCACACACACACACACACACACACACACACACTAGGGAGGAAAACTATTGTGGCAATAAAATAATGATAGCCAGACTTTAATGGCGTTTCAGCATGTTTCATTATGAATATCAGAATATTTAAGCCTCTAGGGTGCATTCTGGATTTTTGTAACAAATTAAATGCAAATAGCATATTGAAAATAGGGCCCCTCTCTCTGTGTAGCACACAACAACAGTTGGATACAAAAGAACAGATAGCCTTCTGTCCACTTGTCATTGGGGTCATGAATTACAATCTGAACCTTGACTATACAATATTGTACAATGTTGCAGAGATTAGCCAGTACTCTAAAATGTGTTATTGAATATATAAGCCGGATATACACTGAGTGTACAAAACATTAAGAAATATTGCACTTTGTATTTGAATGTGATAGTTACAGGTAGGGCAATATTGTAGTTGTGTGTTACTTCTATATTACTAGTAGTAACGGACACTGTGAACACTGGGTAGGGTCACTCGGAGGTCAAGGAACAAATGACAGGCCTCCCGGGTGGCGCAGTGGTCTAGAGCACTGCATCGCAGTGCTATGCTGCGCCACCAGAGTCTGGGTTCGCGCCCAGGCTCTGTCGCAGCCGGCCGCGACCGGGAGGTCCGTGGGGCGACGCACAATTGGCTTAGCGTCGTCCGGGTTAGGGAGGGTTTGGCCGGTAGGGATATCCTTGTCTCATCGCGCTCCAGCGACTCCTGTGGCGGGCCGGGCGCAGTGCGCGCTAACCGAGGGGGCGGGTGCACGGTGTTTCCTCCGACACATTGGTGCGGCTGGCTTCCGGGTTGGAGGCGCGCTGTGTTAAGAAGCAGTGCGGCTAGGTTGGGTTGTGCTTCGGAGGACGCATGACTTTCGACCTTCGTCTCTCCCGAGCCCGTACGGGAGTTGTAGCGATGAGACAAGATAGTAATTACTAGCGATTGGATACCACGAAAATTGGGGAGAAAAGGGGATAAAAATTTTAAAAAAATAAAAATAAAAAAAATAAAAAAAAGGAACAAATGACACCCTATTAGTTTTAGAATACACTACTTTTGACCAGGGCCCTGACAGAACCACAGTCTATTTACGTCTGTGACCCTCTTGTCTGTCTGTGGTGATTCATCTTGGGCTGCCATGTCCATGCAGATGTTTACATGGAGATGTTAGGGGTGCGTGCAGTACACTAGCCTATGTCTGATGGAGTGTGTCTCCCTATGTCCTCCCTAACTCAGAGACAGGCTGTTTCACCTCAACCATCTGGAGGGAGGGAGGGAGGGCGAGAGAGAGAGAGAGAGAGAGAGAGAGAGAGAGAGAGAGAGAGAGAGAGAGAGAGAGAGAGAGAGAGAGAGAGAGAGAGAGAGAGAGAGAGAGAGAGAGAGAGAGAGAGATAAAGAGGGGGGAGGAAGAGAAACTCGCAAACAAAGCTTCACATGCTGAAAGTCTATAATAGCGGAGATTCAGCCCCACTTCAGTGGACAGCAACAGAATCCGCATTCTGAATTTCAGCACCACATGAAAGTGGACAGTGACCATTTTAGGAATTCTACATAATTTTGTTATGTATGTTAATTTACTTAATGTCAGTGCTCTCTAATTCCTCTCCGAATGTTTTTACTATCAGTTTGACCCCCAATTTATTTATTTATTTTTTGCTGTAAAACAGGTTTATCATTCAGATACCAAGAGTTTCATCATTGACATCAATCAATAAATCACATTTTTTCAACAGCAGTTGAGCTTTACAGATGCTAGGCCTAAACCCCAAAGAGCAAGCAATGCAGAAGCAGAAGCACAGTGGTTAGGAAAAACTCCAAAGGAGGAAGAAACCTAGAGAGGAACCAGGATTGAAATGGAAGCTCTACTATTGACCATTAAATAACCTCTTTTGAAAATGTCTAGTCTGCTTCTCCCTCCTGGAGACCAGTCTGCTTTACAGTAGATGAACAAAGAGAGGTTATGATTCAGGAGCTGAAACGGAGCCACGCAAGCCTTTCAGCCTTCCTTCCATCCTCTGTATTGTTGGTTAACAATAGAGGCTCTGTCAGTCAGCCAATCAGAGCAGAGAACAGGCCTTCCCTGGGACCCAGAGCTCCAGCCCTTCCTCGCTCCAGGCTGCATCCCAAATTGCACCCTATTCCCTGTGTAGTGCACTACTTATGACCAGGGTTGACCAAGGCTCTGGTAAAAAGCAGTGCACTATGTGGGAATAGGGTGCCATTTGGGAAGCAAACTCTGTCTGTATCCCAGCCACAGTGATTACAGTGGGCTGGGGGGGCTCCATAGAGACAGCCATGTGATACTGCAATGTGGTCTCAGAGCATTTTGTATTATACTGTACGTCATCTGCAAAACTCCATTTAGTATGATACTGTGGCAAAAAAAAGTATATGAACCCTTTGGAATTACCTGGATTTCTGCATAAATTGGTCATAACATTTGATCTGATCTTCATCTAAGTCACAACAATAGACAAACACAGTGTGCTTAAATGAATTACACACAAACAATTATAAGTTTTCAGGTCTTATTGAACACACTGTGTAAACATTCATAGTGCAGGGTGGGAAAAGTAAGTGAACCCTTGGATTCAATAACTGGTTGACCCTCCTTTGGCAGCAATGACCTCGACCAAACATTTTCTGTAGGTGCGGATCAGACTTGCACAACGGTCAGGAGGAATTTTGGACCATTCCTCTTTACAAAATTGTTTCAGCTCAGCAATATTCTTGGGATGTCTGGTGTGAACCACTCTCTTGAGGTCATGCCACAGCATCTCAATCGGGTTGAGGTCAGGACTCTGACTGGGCCAATCCAGAAGGCGTATATTTTCTTCTGTTGAAACCATTCTGTTGTTGATTTATTTCTGTGTTTTTGGTTGTTGTCCTGTTGCATCACCCAACTTCTGTTGAGCTTCAATTGGCAGACAGATAGCCTTACAATCTCCTGCAAAATGTCTTGATAAACTTGGGAATTCATTTTTTTCCGTCAATGATAGCAAGCTATCCAGGCCCTGAGACAGCAAAGCAGCCCCAAACCATGACGCTCTCTCCACCATAATTTACAGTTGGGATGAGGTTTTGATGTTGGTGTGCTGTGCCTTTTTTCCCACACATAGTGTTGTGTGTTCCTTCCAAACAATTTAACTTTAGTTTAATCTGTCCACAGAATATTTTGCCTGTAACGCTGTGGAACATCCAGGTGCTCTTTTGCAAACTTCAGATGTGCAGCAATGTTTTTTTTGGACAGGAGTGGCTTCTTCTGTGATGTCTACCCATGAACACCATTCTTGTTTAGAACAACAGAGATGTTAGCAGGTTCCAGATATTTCTCTAAGTCTTTACCTGACAGTCTAGGATTCTTCTTAACCTCATTGAGCAATCTGCGCTGTGCTCTTGTAGTCATCTTTGCAGGACGGCTAGGGAGAGTTGCAACAGGGCTGAACCTTTTCCATTTGTAGAAAATGTGTCTTACCATTTACTGATGAACCCTTTCCAGCTTTATGCAAGTTAACAATTCTTCATCTTAGGTCTTCTGAGATCGCTTTTGTTCGAGGCATGTTTCACATCATGCAATGCTTCTTGTGAATAGCAAACTCAAATGTTGTGAGTGTTTTGTATAGGTCAGGCCAGCTCTAACCAACATCTCTAATCTCGTCTCATTGATTGGACTTCAGGTTAGCTGACTCCTGACTCCAAATAGCTTTTGGAGAAGTCATTAGCCTAGGAGTTCAAATACTTTTTCCAACCTACACTGTGAATGTTTAAATGATGTATTCAATATAGACAAGAAAAATACAATTTGTGTTATTAGTTTAAGCACACTATGTTTGTCTATTATTGTGACTTAGATGAAGATCAGATCAAATTTTATGACCAATTTATGCAGAAATCCTGGTAATTCCAAAG